>NC_080732.1:12971849-13119349 GCF_019097595.1 Hemibagrus wyckioides | reverse complement strand
TTGTGAGGTCACACACTGATGTTGGACGAGAAGGCCTGGCTCTCAGTCTCCGCTCTAATTCATCCCAAAGGTGTTCTATCGGGTTGAGGTCAGGACTCTGTGCAGGCCAGTCAAGTTCATCCACACCAGACTCTGTCATCCATGTCTTTATGGACCTTGCTTTGTGCACTGGTGCACAGTCATGTTGGAAGAGGAAGGGGCCAGCTCCAAACTGTTCCCACAAAGTTGGGAGCATGGAATTGTCCAAAATGTCTTGGTATGCTGAAGTATTCAGAGTTCCTTTCACTGGAACTAAGGGGCCAAGCCCAGCTCCTGAAAAACAACCCCACACCATAATCCCCCCTCCACCAAACTTTACACTTGGCACAATGCAGTCAGACAAGTACCGTTCTCCTGGCAACCGCCAAACCCAGACTCGTCCATCAGATTGCCAGATGGAGAAGTGCGATTCGTCACTCCAGAGAACGCGTCTCCACTGCTCTAGAGTCCAGTGGCGGCGTGCTTTACACCACTGCATCCGACGCTTTGCATTGCACTTGGTGATGTATGGCTTGGATGCAGCTGCTCGGCCATGGAAACCCATTCCATGAAGCTCTCTGCGCACTGTTCTTGAGCTAATCTGAAGGCCACATGAAGTTTGGAGGTCTGTAGCGATTGACTCTGCAGAAAGTTGGCGACCTCTTCGCACTATGCGCCTCAGCATCCCCTGACCCCGCTCCGTCAGTTTACGTGGTCTACCACTTCGTGGCTGAGTTGCTGTCGTTCCCAAACACTTCCACGTTCTTATAATACAGCTGACAGTTGACTGTGGAATATTTAGGAGCGAGGAAATTTCACGACTGGATTTGTTGCACAGGTGGCATCCTATCACAGTTCCACGCTGGAATTCACTGAGCTCCTGAGAGCGACCCATTCTTTCACAAATGTTTGTAAAAACAGTCTGCATGCCTAGGTGCTTGATTTTATACACCTGTGGCCATGGAAGTGATTGGAACACCTGATTCTGATTATTTGGATGGGTGAGAGAATACTTTTGGCAATATAGTGTATATATATAACTAAGGATATAACCATTAGACAATTTCTAAGTTAACTTAATGTCTGAAGTCATTTGCATTAGATAGCAGATTATAGCAGTTGCTCCTGGACTCGTCTCTTGTTATTTTTGAAGTTATTAAGCCATAAAAACCTAATCAATCATTAATAAGTAAACTGTTAGCATATTTCAGCGATTATTTTACAGTTCTTTATAGTTTCGAGAAATGTAAGAAACAGAAATGTAAGTGATAAATGTCGGCGTGAGTGTGTTATTATATTATAAAAAAGGAGGAATAAATGTTGCAGGTTAAACATAACAGTATGTATGAAATTTTTTTCTGTAGCGCTTATCCGATCTGTTCTCGGGTCACGGGGAGTCTGTGGATCTCAGGCGTCATCGGGCATCAAGGCAGGATACACCCTGGACGGAGTGCCAACCCATCGTAGGGCACACACACACTCATTCACTCACACAATCACACACTATGGGCAAAACAGAGACTCCAAATCAGCCTAGAAGCATGTCTATGGACTGTGGGAGGAAACCAGAGCACCCGGAGCACCAAGTACAGGGAGAACATGCAAACTCCACACACACAGTGAGCGGGAGCAAGACTCGATCCCAGGATGCTGGAGGTGTGAGGCGAACGTACTAACCACTAAGCCACCGTCCCGTCTGTATAAGAATTATTATGTATATATATACATAATGTAATGTATGTTATGTAATGTAATAGATTAGAATTGAAGTGAATCGATTCATCGATTTGTGAGACAACCATCATAGGCATGCACACACACACACACACACCTGCACTCCTTCCTCCTCATCCTCATCAGCTTGCTCCAAGCTTGCTGAAGACTCTTCCTCCTTCTGGCGACTCGGTAACCATGACGACACACTCTTTATCAGGTAGTCACGGCCCTCCTGAAAAAGAAGAAGAAGAAAAAAAACTGCTGTTGGCATCCGTTTTCTTATTATATTACAGTATCGTATTATCTAAGTCGGTCTTTTCGTTCCGGAAGAGAGCAGGATGGAGGAGACAACTTAGTGCCACCGCATGAACTCCGACCGCGTCATGCATAAAATCAGATGTAAAATCCGGATGATGAACTCCTGCTTGGTAATAATGCAGTTCAATCTGGATCGTTATAAAAAATGGCCATCTTGTGAACTTTAATATCTTGTCTGACCTGGGATGAACAGTCTGGATTGAAAACCTTATACCAGTTTGCCACCTAGTGAATGATGTCAGAATTACAGAGACATTCTCACCTCAGGGAAGAAGGAATTCGTTATACGGGCAACGCTCTCAATTAAAGTGTACGATGACCCGAGTGGCACTCTCCTTACCGCTTTTTCTCCGTCTCATGCACTTGTTTATTTTGTTGAGATGTTTAATTATAACCAGCAGCCAGAATTTATGTTGATAATTAAAAATTCCCGTCCAAATTACAAATGACCAGCCTAATCAATGTCATTATAATAAACCTGATAAAAAAATAAAAATGCACAGAACATCAACGACGTGGCTGATGGATTCGGTTGGCTTTTGCAGTCGCTGGCGGAATGAATTAAAGCAATACTTTGTGGGTGGTACAACAAAGAAGACAGGATGGGTTTCCTGTATAGGGATGATCATCTACCTCAGGTTTCTCGATGCTGAAAAGGTAGCTTGCCATTAACTGCAGAGCTTCAGGGTTGTTCTGGTCATAGTGCAGCGCTTTCTCAATAGCCTCCTTACATCGCTCGGCTGCTCCCTCCTCCATACTGACAAAATAAATAAAAAACATTTACACATTAATACACTTACACAACACTGTTCTCAGATACCTTGAGAACATCTAGGCTTTTATTCTGTTGTATAAAGAGTCGCACAATCACCTGAACATCTGAACTAAGCTGAATTTCCAGGGTTTACTAAGCAGCCTTTTAAATATAATTGCTATGTTTTAAAAGGCTTACAATGTGATTGATTTAACAATTAATCAAATTAGTGCGTTTTTATTCGACGGAAGGAGGTTTATGAGGACTGAGCTTTGAAATATAGCTGCACTAAAAGGCTAAGTAGTACAAGCAAAAGTGTTGGTTTTTAGATGAATCGTACTACTGGAAATCACTGCAAAGCATGTTTTGTAAGTTTTCCTAGGCCAAGGTTTTGTACTTGTGAGCACAACAAGCTCTTTTGCATTTAGTGACGCCTACGAAACTCCAGAAAAGGCAAAGTATACAGGAGAGCTGAGCAAAAATGACAACTAAACTGAGAGGGAAAGGAAGGAAGAGGAAGGAGAAGAGTGGAAGTCATGTGTCTGGCTATCACAAAGTAATTCAATATTATTGTGTTATTATTACTTTATTGTATATACTATTTTAAGGTTTACGTCAGTCTATTTTCATGTAAATTTACACGAAATCATTTTCTTCTGAACTAATCAAATATCAAATATCTTGTGAACGCTCTCTCGTGTACAAGGTCTGAATGAATGAATGAAGCTTGATAAATGGAGTTCACCGTTTCCTGTGACTTGCAGAAAGTTTTCTAGAAAAGATCTAGTTCTCATTACACAAAGCCTTCAAGCAGGGCTATGAGTACAATTTCACACTGGTGTATAACCTCTCAACATATTGCCAAAAGTTTCGGGACACCCCACCATATCATTCCATGCAGCATACCAAGACATTTTAGACAATATAATGCTCCCAACGTTTCGGGAACAGTTTGGGGATGACCCCTTCCTGTTCCAACATGACTGCACACCACTGCACAAAGCAAGGTCCATAAAGACATGGATGAGTGAGTCCTGACCTCAACCTGATAGAACACCTTTGAGATGAATTAGAGCGGAGACTGCAATCCAGACCTTCTCATCCAGTATCAGTGCCTGACCTCAACAAATGCGCTTCTAGAGGAATGGTCAAAAATTTACATAAACACACTCCTAAACCTTGTGGAAAGCCTTCCCAGAAAAGCTGAAGCTGTTATAGCTGCAAAGGATGAGCCAACTCCATATTATATTCACGTGCATGTAAAGGCAGACGTCCCGGTTTTGGAATGGCTTAGAATCCATGTTCTATCAGGGTTGAGGTCAGGACTCTGTGCAGGCCAGTCAAGTTCCTCCACACCAACCTCGCTCATCCATGTCTTTATGGACCTTGCTTTGTGCACTGGTGTGAGGTCATGTTGGAACAGGAAGGGGTCATCCCCAAACTGTTCCCACAAAGTTGGGAGCTTGAAATTGTCCAAAATGTCTTGGTATGCTGAAGCATTAAGAGTTCCTTTCACTGGAACGAAGGGGCTGAGAACAACCCCTGAATTCAATGATTTGGAGGGGTGTCCCAAACTTTTGGCAAAAAAGTGTAACAACTATGTTAACCCTAAAGGACTAATCCAATTTTTTTTTGTTAAGCACCATAAATTCAAGCTGAAAGTCAATAAATTAATCTTGATTGCTTCATTTCAATTCCATTGTGCTGGTGTACAGAGGCAGCATTACCAAAACTGTGGCACTGTCCAAATACATATACATAGACAGACCAGTGTGTGTGTGTGTGTGTGTATTAGAACAAAGGACAACTTGACAATGTATATGAGTGTGTGAGGTAAGATGGCAGAGAGGCGGTATGGTGGTTATGAGAAAAGGATTTATGAAAAATATATATTTAAAAAAAAGAAAGAAAAAGAATTACCAAAGGTCAGTGAAAAAGATCTCGGCAATGGAACAGAAGGCCACAGATACGTCCTTTGCGGTAATGGGAGACTCCGCTGGTAAAGAAGCAGCTCCCATACTGCTAACCTAATCCACACACCAGAGAGAGAGAGAGAGAGAGAGAGAGAGAGAGAGAGAGAGAGAGAGACAGCAATGCCGATGTATTCCTTAAGAAAAGAATTGCATGTGCAAGTACATAAAATATGCATCTAATAAGATATGCAACATACTGCAATACTCAACACATAAAAAAAATATTACCCCCCCCCCCCCCCCCCCGAGTCTGCAAGGCGAGACAGCTACAGCTAAAACATACAGTCATTTGTCAAATGCTTAGAATTTAGACACGTAATTAAAACCTAACACCAGAACATGGCAAAGTCTCTAGCAATGTCACTGACCCTCGTCTGGAAGCGTACGTTCCTGCTGAGCAGTTTGTAATTAAAGAAAAAGGACTGATTGGCGATTTGGATCAGTCAGGTGACAGGTCTGTTCTGGTTTATTCTTAAAAACAACACTGTGAGACAGATCGGATCCGCTCCATATGAATAAAAGCCTTGTCAAGCTTTTGTACACAGATTTCCTCGTTCAGTTTTCTTGCTTTTTGTTGTCAAGAGAAATGTTGTGATGTGACGTGCATTCAGGAGGCTTTCGTATCAGAGCAGTAGATAAAACATCAGATCTCCCAAAGGTTTCTCACAGAAAGAAAGAAAGAAAGAAAGAAAGAAAGAAAGAAAGAAAGAAAGAAAGAAAGAAAGAAAGAAAGAAAGAAAGAAAGAAAGAAAGAAAGAAAGAAAGAAAGAAGCAGGGAGGAAGTAAGGAGAGAGGGAAGGAAGAGAGAGAGAGAGAAAGTAAGGAGGGAAGAAAGAAAGAAAGAAAGAAAGAAAGAAAGAAAGAAAGAAAGAAAGAAAGAAAGAAAGAAAGAAAGAAAGAAAGAAAGAAGCAGGGAGGAAGTAAGGAGGGAAGGAAGGAAGAGAGAGAGAGAGAGAGAGAGAGAAAGTAAGGAGGGAAGGAAGGAAGAGAGAGAGAGAGAGAGAAAGTAAGGAGGGAAGGAAGGAAGAGAGAGAGAGAGAAAGTAAGGAGGGAAGGAAGGAAGAGAGAGAGAGAGAAAGTAAGGAGGGAAGGAAAGAAAGAAAGAAAGAAAGAAAGAAAGAAAGAAAGAAAGAAAGAAAGAAAGAAAGAAAGAAAGAAAGAAAGAAAGAAAGAAAGAAGCAGGGAGGAAGTAAGGAGGGAGGGAAGGAAGGAAGGAATGAAGGGAGAGGGAGAGAGAGAGAGAGAGAGAGAGAGAGAGAGAGAGAGAAAGAAAGAAGCAGGGAGGAAGTAAGGAGGGAGGGAAGGAAGGAAGGAAGGAAGGAAGGAAGGAAGGAAGGAAGGAAGGAAGGGAGAGAGAGAGAGAGAAAGAAAGAAAGAAAGAAGCAGGGAGGAAGTAAGGAGGGAGGGAAGGAAGGAAGGAAGGGAGAGAGAGAGAGAGAGAGAAAAAAAGAAAGAAGCAGGGAGGAAGTAAGGAGGGAGGGAGGGAAGGAAAAGAGAGAGAGAGAGAGAGAGAGAGAGAAAGATCAAACAAATACATATTAAATTAAATTAAATTAAATTAAATAACAGTTAGCACAGATATAAACATTTACACAAGTGTTAGACAGATGGATCACTTCATCTCAAGCAACCTGGACATTTCCGTGAGTTAACGAGGTTACAGTGCCTTAACTGAGACCCCAAGGTTCTAAAGCATGAAACTCACAACCTTCTGCTTTTAATCATTTTAAAATCCTAATCCTAGTCTGGAATAAAAAAGTCTTTCCCGAATTTCCACTCTCAGATGCACCTTTTCATCCGTTTACTAATGCACTAATAGATTAGTAACATCTTACTGCCTCATCAGCTCTATTGAACTATTCTACTCTCGTCTATTCTGACTTTTAATGGTGCAACTCCACCAAGTGGCGAAACACTGAACTGCATGTTTATGTACAAAAACACACTTCCACCTGTACACTGCCTCACTGCGTAGCCAAGATCCATAATAATGTTTTCTAATTTGCACACGTACTCATCACCAACTCCAAAATGATTAGCATTTGTCACAAAAATTTGAACAATTACATATAAGTGAATGCGATAAGTGGCGTGTTCCTTTTTTTTTACAAATATAATATGGTAATGTTGTATAGATTTATTTTGATATATATATTTCCCATTAAACCTTACAGATAGTATTTTATGGACTTGATCCTTTATGTAAGGAATAAAACTTCTCGGGTGTAGCCCACCACAAAAGTATTTCTTTTCTAACAACAACCTCCATTATGCTAAATTTCTCTTAAACCACAGCAACTTGCTAATAAGTCTTTTGTTTTATTTTATTATTAACAAATAATGACTACTCCTTTAGTATTAGCATTCATTGTTGCGGCGCATCCACAAAAAACAGTGAGTTACTGTAACGCAAATAACGACAGGAAATATTCAGTCGTTCCCAGCCTCTCTTTTTAAGCGCATTAATAAAGAAAAGAAGCCTGTTTTTCTCCTATTTACATTTTTTTTTCTTGCTTTGTGTTTGTACTGTCTATTTAAATCCAATAGAAACAATTTGAAATAATTATTTTAAAAAAAAGCAAGATAGATAGATAGATAGATAGATAGATAGATAGATAGATAGATAGATAGATAGATAGATACAGACAGACAGACAGACAGACAGACAGACAGACAGACAGACAGATAGATAGATAGATAGATAGATAGATAGATAGATCCAGACAGACAGACAGACAGATAGATAGATCCAGACAGACAGACAGATAGATAGATAGATAGATAGATAGATAGATAGATAGATAGATAGATAGATAGATAGATCCAGACAGACAGACAGATAGATAGATCCAGACAGACAGACAGACAGACAGACAGACAGACAGACAATCTATCTATCTATCTATCTGTCTGTCTGTCTGTCTGGATCTATCTGTCTGTCTGTCTGTCTGGATCTATCTATCTGTCTGTCTGTCTGTCTGTCTGTCTGTCTGTCTGTATCTATCTATCTATCTAGTCAGACAGACAGATGTGTAAAAAAGAGAATTAAGAATGAAGACAGACAGACAGACGGACAGACAGATGTGTAAAAAAGAGAATTAAGAATGAAGACAGACAGATAGACAGAGAGACAGACAGATAGACAGACCAAATGGGAATGTTCAATTATAAAAAAAATATATAGAAATAGCAGCTAAGTTATAGCACAATATTGTGCAAATGAACAGTGTGACCTGGCAAGCTTACACACTTTTAAAAATATATATATATGTATGGAACATTAAAAACAGAATTCAAAATAAGCATCAGAATATATGTATATAACAATAAAAATAAACATTTAAATGCAACTGGAATATCGTACGAATACGAAGAGCAAACTAGCTTACAAGTTACAAGTGAATGTACCGGAGACTATTTCAAAATATGCAAAATACATAATCCTGCCACGGAAAAGCCACTATTTCAAGAATTAGCCATAGAAAAGTGTTTGTTTAAGAGGTTAATACAGTACTATAGAAATAGTACAGTATTAGAATGAGTGCATTAACATAATTCTGCAGCCAGAACAACTGTCAAGAGTTTCAGTCATGGAAAATGAATCCATGTCTTCAGAATCCAATCACAATGTATTTTAATTTTATTACTTAGAATTAAAACAAATGCTGTAAACTCTTTGGCAGGGAAGTAACGGGGTTTCTGGAGACAGTAAAGTTTCGTTCAGTAAAACAATAAAGAAAATATTCTCATTATCATTCCTATGATTATTATATTTTAAGCACTATTATTAATTGTTTAACTGGAAACTTTTAATCACTGGACACTGGACTTTAGTGAAGTGCTCTATAAATAATTTCACATGCCCAAACCGAGCCCTAAATTCCCACTGCAGTTAGAAAAGAAACCAACTCTAATGCTGAATTTTCTTTGTACATGTGTGGGCTGGTTGATAAATCATAAATGACCATCCCCGTTCACAACTTTCGACTATTACATCTGAGAAACGTAGCCAAAAGCACAGCTAGTTCAAAACGCAGCAGCAGTCCTCCTCACCAGGAAGTCAGTACAGTACATTTCCACACAGTTTTATTAAATCTACACTGGCTGCTTATTGAGTTCTGTGTTGATTACCATGTCCTGTTTATGTGGGTTAAATTCTAAAATGGTGCATCACTGTGTACCTTGCTGAACTCCTGATGCAGTATATCCTGGAGTTTATACTCTGCAATATTTTCTCTGTTCTATTAACATTACAGCTCCCTATTTTGCACTAGCAATAAATTAATTCACTAACAATTTACCTAATGCTTACTGTAATGTAAATTAATAAAAAAAACATTTTAGCACACACAATTCACCTTGATGCTTACATCTTGGCCTTGCTTGTCTATAACAACTCAGAATCGCTCATAAATTACCGTCCTGTTCACAAAACAGCTGACTTATGACTATTTAGCGACGCCTGCAAAACCGCATTAAAGCCAACATTCACATTAAGCGGAATATATTGAGCCGATATCATTCGTCTTAATTTACGGACCCGTTTTGGACGGCTTTCATCCAAGTGATTAATATTAAATGTCTTGAGTTTCACAACGTTTGTGTGCATAATGGAAATAAAGAAGCTTATTAAATCTGAAAAAGAAGTTCTTTCAGGAAAAACATATTTCTCGTGTAAACCATTCGATGTAGCAGTTTAACACCCGTTACAAGAGCTTTACTCTTTATATCTTCTTCTTCTTTCGGCTTTTCCCTTCAGGGGTCTCCACAGCGAATCATCTCCCTCCACCTATCCCTATCTTCTACATCCTCAACACTTACACCCACTAGCTTCATATCCTCATTTATTACATCCATATACCTCCTCTTTGGCCTTCCTCTTTGCCTCCTGCCTGGCAGCTCCATGTCCAACATTCTCCTACCAATATACTCACTCTCCCTCCTCTGAACATGTCCAAATGTCCATCTTAATCTGGCCTCCCTAACTTTGTCCCCCAAATGTCCGACATGAGCCGTCCCTCTGATGTACTCGTTCCTAATCCTGTCCAGCCGTGTCACTCCCAAAGAGAACCTCAACATCTTCAGCTCTGCTACCTCCAGCTCTGACTCCTGTCTCTTCCTTCCTTATGGTTTCTAAACCATACAGCATGGCCGGCCGCACCACTGTCTTGTACACCTTCCCCTTGATTCTTTTTCCATCACCAGTTACATAGAGAAGAAAATCATTATGTGTGCAGATACTGTAAAAGAGCTTTTTTTTATATTAATATTACAGATGTAAGGTCCCTACTGTGCACTAGCAGCATATTAATTCATTAATAATATGTAACAAATTCGCTTAATGACCAACGTATAGATAAAGATGCATTGATGCATACCTCTTCTGCTTGCTTGTCCATGGCTTTGAGCATGACTTCAATGCCTTTGCTGAAGTACTGCACAGCCTCGGCGCCTGTGTGAATCTGACCCAGGTACATGTATTTGCTGTGACCTTCCTCTGGGCTCAATTCCACCGCTTTCAGAAATACGTGCACTGATGTTAAAGGTGAAAACGCTTTTAATAAATCACACACACATACACCCACACACCCACCCACCCACCCACACCAACAAACTCACAAAAATCACTTATGACAATGGACACAGCTTTACAGAAATATATAAATTCAGGATATAAATTATACATTTTAAAATTGATCCCTAATAAACAAGCCAAAGGTGACGGTAAAGAAGGAAAAACTCACTAAGACGGTATCAAGAAGAAACCTTAAAAGGGAATCTTTTACCAGAGGTTAAAAACTTCTTGTGTCCATGTTCAGCATTGAATTTCTGTCACAGTGGTGCTTAATGGCTCATAAGTCCTGACTCATTTTATACCAGACCTGCGGCCATAAAATTGATCATTTCTTCATGCTTATTGAAAATGCCTACACTGTTCGAATGCTTCTGCTTGGACTCTTTCCATCACGAGCTAAAGGATATTTGTTTGGCTTTATCCATATCCCCAAGCTCAGCACAGATGTTTCCGAGCATGTCCAGAATGGTCAAATTGGTAGGCTCGATGTCCAGAGCACGCTGGCAGAACATCTTAGCCATTGGGAAGTCAAAGTTGTCCATACAGTCTTCTGTCTAACAGAGAGAGAAACAAGCAGTATTATGAATTACTACACATTAGACATCAGCAAGACACATTAGCAAGACCCGTCATGCACTGTGTGTTCTGACACCTTTCTATCAGAACCAGCATTAACTTCTTCAGCAATTTGAGCAACAGTAGCTCGTCTGTTGGATCAGATCACACGGGCCAGCCTTCACTCCCCATGTGCATCAATCTTGGCCGCCCATGACCCTGTCTCCGGTTCACCACTGTTCCTTCCTTGGACCACTTTTGATAGATACTGACCACTGCAGACCGGGAACACCCCACAAGAGCTGCAGTTTTGGAGATGCTCTGATCCAGTGCTCTAGCCATCACAATTTGGCCCTTGTCAAACTCGCTCAAATCCTTACGCTTGCCCATTTTTCTTCATTCACACATCAACTTTGAGGACAAAATGTTCACTTGCTGCCTAATATATCCCACCCACTAACAGGTGCCATGATGAGGAGATCATCAGTCTTATTCACTTCACCTGTCACTGCTCATAATGTTATGCCTGATCGGTGTATACATCAAATGATCCTTTTTCTCTCTACGCATCACCTTTTCCAGTAACTGATCGATGGAGTATTTTTCAGCCGTCTTCTTTTTGGCTCTTTCCTGCATCCTGGCTTTCATCCTGTCCTGTGGCGACAGTGCTGCATTCTCAGGACCTGAAACAAAAAAAATGAAATCAGGCATGATTATTATAAAAATATAGTACGATATATAATCGTTCCTCTCTACTACAGATGGCAAAAGTGAACAGCTCATGAGTGTGTAGCCTGAGCTAACAATCTGTTACACCCAATCGATTATCCTACACAGGGTTGTGGAAAACCTGGAGCCTTTCACACAGGGCACAAGGTGGGGGAACACCCTGGATGGGGTGCCAACACATCACAGGGCACAATCACACGGTTACCATTTACTAGCACACAAAACCCAGTGCTTCAAATCACAGTAGAATCTCGTTTGGATGGAACAGTGGAGATGTGACGCACAAGCCCAGGCCTCTCATTAGTGATCTTATACACTGTGATTCAGAAAAGCATCCTTACTATGCATGTGTAATAGAAGACAACCACATGGTATATTTCCTGCTTTAAATTATACACAATGAATTGTGACATGAACATGAGTTTAGGTGTCTGTAAGTGGTTTATATTAATCTCTTATAGTCAGTTTTAAACTTTAAATAGGAAAGATACCTTTCTATTGATTGGGCATGTAGTAAAGGCTTCTCAAAACAGTGTGTCTGATCTAAGCTCTTAGATATACAACAATATAATGCATAATGTATTCAAGTCAGTTGATTAGCACATAAGGAAGATCAAATTCCACCTGATTTTTGTAATATCTTATTCTATATATCCATCAATAAGTCATGTTGGTCAGGCAAACTCTCTAGGACTTCAGTTATATTAGAAACTTATAGTTTAATAACTAGACAGTTACCTCTACGGTTCTCTTTTCTTTTAGGTTTGCCTTTCTTTTTGGCCTTTGCTTGCCCTCCCATGATCGTGTTCCGCTGCCAGCAACTCCGTGACACAGAAAATCTTTTACTTGTTATTATTTATAGAGCAGATGTGTATATACACCTTCGAAATGGACAAGGCATGGGATTTATGCACTCTGACTTTTTTTTTCCCAATCATATTCAGGCTTCTACACCAGGATTGGCTGATACTATTCTGGATCCTGGGTTAAGATTGGCTATTGACAAAATGACAATGATAGGAACCACAGAAAAGGCGGGGTTTGTAGGAATACGGGTAGGGGGGAGAGTAACTGTAATTGCTAGCATGTGGAGCAACGTGAAAGTCTAGGCTTCCACTTCCGGTTTCAAACTAAAAGCAGTGATGTGTTATGATAATTATAAAAGAAAACTCTGCTCTATTAATACGTGAACACATCCGGTTAACGGAAATGCAGCGAAAAGTTTTTATTTTATTTTATGTATGTAGGTTGATCAAAACACGGAGAAAGACCAACTGTCGCACGATAATGACGTTACTAATGACATAACCCGGACTCCTTGCGCCACTGCTGGTGACGACAATATTCCGCGCCTTCCAATGCTAATTCCATGTGAATGTCGCCGGGTCCGAAATCCTGAAATCGAAATTAACAAGGTAAGATATGCTTCTAAGTTATTTTCGTTTTTTTAAAAGCCTGTTTTATATCTAAAGTGTAATTCATTGTATTAGAGGTTGAAAAAATCCTGTTAGTTTAGAGTTAATGGCCAGTAGCTCCTCCATAACGGCAAGGTCAGAATTCTTCCTTATTGAGAAAGCTATTTATTCACCTGTTCAGGATCTGTGCTGTAACTGTAACACTGCATGATTAAGGGTTTTTCTGTTATCTCCGCAAAGAAAAAGTGAACTCGACCATGTTTACATGCAAAAAAAAAAAAAAAAAATAGAAATGCCATGTTCACCTGCAGTGTCTTGCCTTAACATTCAGGAAGTTTGTGTAAAATGGAAGTGAAGTTTTTACACCTGAAGACATGATGATGATGATGATGATGATGATGATGATGATGAATACTTTAAATATTGTTGTGCTGGAATTACAATGGGGCGGTGGTAGCTCGAGAGGTTAAGGCTGTGGGTCATTGATCGGAAGATCAGGGTTCAAGCCCCAAGCTGCCACTGTTGGGCCCTTGAGCAAGGCCCCCAATCCACCCTGCTTCAGGGAGGGGGAGGGGGGGCTGCATCACAGCTGACCCTGCGCTCTGACCCCAACCACTAAGGATGGGATATGGGAAGAAAGAATTTCACTGTGCAGTAATGTACATGTGACAAAATAAAGACAACTTAACTTATTTGCATGAATACATTTATTCACATGGGGAAAAAAAGCCATTGATTTGGTGACTCTCTCTGTAATGAGATGTTTAAGAAAGCAGTCTCAAAAGTCAGCGCTTTGTTACAGTCATTTATAAGGTCTTCAGGACAGAGGAGTTTAGTTTCTCAGTAGCATGACTTTCTTTCTTTCTTTCTTTCTTTCTTTATTTATTTATTTATTTATTTATTTAAAATTGACTTAAAGTAAGACGGAAACATACTTTAATGTAAGAGATAACAGGAACGTGTCTAGTGAATGTTATTCAACATTTAATGTAGCTATAGACAGTGTAAACAATAGTCTTGTATTGTTTTAGTATTCAGTTAATAAATTTTATTAGTTGCCAATTTGTCATAAAAGAGTAAAACACTTCAGGAGGCACTGTCATAGGAAAATAATCAACTTTAGGTGATGTCCTGCCACATCATAGCATCATATTTAAGTGTAATGCGTCATTAATGTTTTAATATCTTACCCACATCTTGAATGATTGGAATCTTAATATGCCAAGTTATCTTACTCTTCTTTTGGATAAAGTATTTATTTATTTAATTATTTTAAATTCTAATATGCTTAGCGTTTTTTTTTTTTTTATAAATTTCATATATTCATCTTGTTTTTTTCCCCCTCTCCTTCTGTATCTCAGTCCTCACCTCATTCTCATTGTCTCTCTTGCCCTCATTCTGTCTCTCTGTCACCAGCTTCCTGTTAGAGCTGTTCGACCGCTATGTGGGAGTCCTGATTTCTAGCCACTCATTAGCTTTGCTGAAGATTCTCCCAAATGGCCAGCAGGTTTTTGAGCCGGTGCACTCGCCTCTTGGCCGTCTGCCCCCAGGCCTCTTCAGCCACCGGTCGTCTTCATACTCTCACAGCTCACACGTTCACAGAGCCTCCACCACGATCCCGATCCCAGTCCCTAATCCTACCCTCCGTCAGGCCCCTGAACCTGGGTGCGGGTCCAGCACAGGCAGATGAGCCAACCGTCACATTTACACGCACTGAACTGGATATTCTTGTCGAGAAGGCCACCACACCACAGGAAGTGTTGTCGTTATGGGCGGAACGAGGCGGCACCGCCAATCAAGCGGGCATGTGTCTGGTCCAAATCGGCCGATTGGCAGTGGAAAAGAAAGATCTCGACAGGGGGAATATCCTTAAGGACCCTCGCTGTGTGGATCTGCTGGAGGCTTTGCACTCTCAGGTAAAGGGAAGGTACAGAGAGATGTGTATTAAAGCAACACTGAGAGTGAATGCTAAAGCTGGTTGATTTCCATTCACACCATGGATGAAGATATTGATTTTTGAAGGTGTTTTATAGATTGCTAAGATACTTTTTTATATGGAATGACATGATGTAAATAAAACCTTCTCACTGTTAACTAATGTTATTTATATATCTATATGTATATACTATATCCATATTTCTTGAGACCTTGCTGGAAAACAATTGTAGAGTATTTATATAGCACATTTCACCCACAAAAGCAATTCAGTATGCTTTAAATAGCAAAGTGAAAGATTTTTTTAGTAGACAGAAATAAAATGTGTAAATAAACGTAGCTGTAAGTGGCGATTTGCGGTGTCCAAGCACCATTCACAAATAGCAGCCCCACTGACCAAAACAATAAAGATGCTCTAGATGCAAAATGAACGCTGAAATCTGACTGGCTGATGTCCGCCATTTGTATTCAGCAACTCCATCACCGCTATTAAATCCAGTGACTTTGGTGGTAAAATGGATCGTTTGTTTGTTTTAGGTGAATGGGATATGGAATGGCACACTGGTGTCTGTCTTGCGTGCTCTCTCCATTCTCGGTGTCACAACCAGCACTCCGGTGATGTCGTCTCTCCAGACAGAAGCACTGTGGAGGCTCCGGCGCTTCAACTACCGCCACCTTTCCTCTCTGGCAGACTGGGCATCAGGGTGGAAGAATCAGGGGTAAGGACAGGAATATTAAGTACAGCACTAACATAGGCTTAATCACTAATCCAGTTCTTGAAGTTTTTTTCAGTGGGTGGCACAAATAGCGTTTCAAATCACTATAAAATTCAGTGTATGTATGCATCACTTCACACAAAGCAGTGTGTGCTCTGTGTGACAGATTACATACACTCTACTGTCTTCACTCCCGTTTCTAGTCCATGCACAGATTTCACTCCGTATTTACATAAAATTGAACTTTTCTCAACCTCGTCGCATCGCTGATGTGACGGCCACATCTCGTCAACAGTCACTGGCGCTCATTTCACTGGAAGTCACCAGCTCTCATTGAAAATAGATGATCTATGGTCGCTTTGTCACTGCAAGTCGCTGTATGTTTACAATCAATTACACCTCATGTCTACTGAATCACACACCTGAGTCTGATTCAGTCGATTCAGTTGATTCACTTGGTGCTTGAATAAGGGATGCACTATACACCATTTCTTAAACTGTGCTGCAGCGTTGACCTGCTAACTACTCATTAAATTATTGTGTATCTGGTCAAATGATCCATAACATGCACGTTATTCATCAGATGTTAGGTTTTAAAGGCCAGTTAGTATTAAACCATGTGTTTTAATTGGATATAATGCAGATTGCATTAACACTAGGATCCAATATATACACTATATTGCCAAAAGTTTTGGAACGCCTGCCTTTACATGCACATGAATGTAATATGGAGTTGGCCCGCCCTTTGCAGCTTCAACTCTTCTGGGAAGGCTTTCCACAAGGTTTAGGAGTGTGTTTATGGGAATTTTTGACCATTCCTCTAGAAGCGCATTTGTGAGGTCAGGCACTGATGTTAGACCAGAAGGCCTGGCTCACAGTCTCCGCTCTAATTCATACCAGAGCTGTTCTGTCAGGTTGAGGTCAGGACTCTCAAAGACCTTGCTTTGTACACTGGTGTACAGTCCTGTTGGAACAGGAAGGGGCCATTCCCAAACCGTTCCCACAAAGTTGGGAGCATGAAATTGTCCAAAATGTCTCGGTATGCTGAAGAATTAAGAGTTCCTTTTCACTGGGACTAAGGGGCCGAGCCCAAACCCCTGAAAAACAACACCTGAATTCAATGATTTGGAGGGGTGTCCCAAAACTTTTGGCAATATAGTGTAATTATAGTATTTTTGTCTAAATCATGCATTCCTGCTATGATTTGTGTTTTGTGGTTTGTATTATCTGTAGCTCCTCCCTCTAGAAGTGGACTTTGACATATTTGATGTGTATTCACAATACATACTTCAGAAATTATTGTGAGCTTTAAACAAATTGCTGGATTTACACATTTTCAAGGCTTCAGATTGACCAGGGCTCAGTCATGCCTTTTGTGGAGAAAATGCACAGTAGAGTGCCACAAACAGAGAAAACCGTGTTTGACTTCATCGCTTTTCATCTGACGGATCAAATTTAGAAACTCGTGACTCGTGCCTTGTATTAACTCAGGCTGCTGCTGCATTGATATGGATGTTTACAGTTTGTGTAAATATGTTGCCATAAGGTTAGGTGTGTGTGTGTGTGTGTGTGTGTGTGTTTTTTGTTTGTGTGTGTGGGGGGGACAGACAGGGGGATGAGCTACTGACATCTGTGTTAAAGCAACTGGAGCTGCGCTGGACAGAGCTGAACGATCCACGCACTGTCACCATGCTCATGAGCCGGGCCGCAAGACTCTCCCCTCTACTCATGGAAAAGCTGGAAGATAAGGTACACACACACACACACACATGGCCAGTACTGCTCTATTTGTAATTTTTTTTATTTAATGTTCCCACAAATTGTACACTCCATTAAGTCATGCATCATGTGATGGTGGTATGTGGTATGCATCAGGTGGATTAGTGTTTTCAGTAATATTTAAGAACCAGAATAGAAAAAAGTCTCTCAAGCGGTTATCCTTATGGGCTCAATCATTTCAAGAACCTCCTGAGGATGCCGATAGAGCTTTCTTAAAAGCGGTCCAGTAGAATTGCACCATACAGTACACAGTTATTTGAAGGGAAATGATTTATAATCGCATCCGGATGAGGATTGATTCCCTTCGGAGTCTGGTTCCTCTCAAGGCTCCTTCCTCATATCGTCTCAGGAGGTTTTTGCTTTCCACCATCACCTCTGGTTTGCTTGTTCGGGATAAATTTACAATTTCTCATTTCTCTCCTCAAATTATATCCATGAAAATTTATATCCATGATCCTATATTTTATTTTTATATATATATATATATATATATATATATATATATATATATCCTTAAATACTTGATATATTTCTATAAATCTCCTTTGTGACAGTGTCCACTGTTAAAAGCGTAATATAAATAAAATTGAATTGAATGATATATTAATAATATAGCAATATTACACTCTATAATTAATAATGTTACCAGGTGACATTCCATGGCAATTTATTTAAAAGGAAAAGAAAACAGGACAGGAAAAACAATTTATTAGTCGTTACTTTAAAGGACTGTGGTCTCTTCAAAAAAATAGTGACACTCCTATTTATATAGCAGTAGTGATGCTCTAGCTTTATTTAATAATAAAAGTGTAAATACTGAATTTTTTACTATATACTGATACTCAGATCCACAGAAGGTCTGCAAATCAGTCAGCTGGTCAACAGAAAATGTCTTTCTGTACAGTTATAGAGAATTTTTATGTCTGCTATGAACATGGTCCAGAATCCACACTCTTATGTTGTTCCACTGCTCCCAGTTCGGGGTCACTGCAGCAGATCATCCAACACTTTTGGCACAGGTTTATCACATTTATTTATTTTTTAATCAGGCTTGGGAGCTTTCAGTGGCTGGGTTTCTTCCATGCCTGGGTATCGAACCCAGGAAACCACCAGGGACCAGTCCACATGTAACTGTTGTATAAAGTAAGCTTATTCACTCAGCTGTGGGACTTTGAATCCAAACATTTCTGCAAAATTCTGCAACTTTCTATAGAATTATTCCATCAGCAAGTTCAATATTATTGTCTATAATAAGGCAGGTTTGTTTTTTGACCATTTGGACAAAATTCACCCCAAATCAGTAAATGTATTCAAACGTTTTTCGATCCTTGTAGTCAGTCAACGCCTTGGAAACAGAATTAAGCCAGCTTACCATCTACTATATGTCTGGCACATCTAATGCTACCTTATCACATTTCTGCACCAGGCCCTGGAGTTGGCGGAGAAGTTCAGCACTGATGACATCCGCAGAGCGACGTTAGCCGTGGCGTTGCAGGGCCGCCGATCAGTGCCACTCCTGAGAGCATTGTCCTACCACCTGCACCAGAAACCCTCTTCTGAACTCAGTACACCACTGCTGCTGGACATTGTGTTTGCTTTCGGTCAGTTTATAAAACCGACTCTCTTTTAATTTAATCACAGAGCTTATACAGGTTTTCAGGAGTTTTATGGGTTAGAGAAAACGACAGGCATATTATAATAGTTTCAATACAACTTTCCAAAAGGACAGTATAATCAGCTTTCCTAATTCAGTTTTTAGTGTTTTCATTTGTTTTTTCTTGAGCATCATCAACGCAGTCCTGCATACTTATTGACCCTCTTGAGCATTTCCACAATTTATGGTATTACAACCTGGAATTTAATTTATATTTTGGGGTGGATTACACAAAGTGTGCACAAAAGGTTTAATAAAACAAAAACTAAAGTAGTTGCTCTCTTGGGTGAAAAGTGGAAATTTTCACTGCGATTGCAACTAGTTCTGGCCCATTTTTGTTGGCTCTGCCAGATTGGATGGTAAATTGATGGGAATCTTGTCACTCAGCTTGAGGCCTCTTGTTTATCCAGCACTTTGCTCTGTCCAGCATCCCCCTCAACCCGTATCAGATTCCCATATACCTGGCTGATGATGCTTCCACCACCATGCTTCAGGACGGGTTCTCTGGGTTCTGAGAATTTCCAGCTTGTAACAACACAAAAATGTGTAAAAGTACTTAAATTAGAACTTTCAGTTGTGTGCTTTTCTTACTATATAAGATTTTTTAGACTGATGGATATATGTAAATGTACATGTACATGTAAATGTCAAAGGTCTGGGGGTGGGGAGTGAATACTTTTGCATGAGGAATTGAAGGTTTCAACGATGTGTGCACATGCATCCGTTCTTGTAGGATAAAACTGTGCAGTTTTGTTTCAAAGGCTATCTGAGTTGTTATTCAGTGTTGCTTTTCTGATTCTCATTTCTGCAGGTAAGCTGAATTTCCACCAGACTCAAGTGTGCCAGAGGCTGGCTGCTGAGCTTCTGCCTCGATTACCAGAGATGAGCGCCATCGAAGTCATGCGCTGTTCAAAGTCTCTAGCCTTCCTGAAGTGGCTCCACGTGCCTCTGTTCGAGGGATTTACCCAGGTTTATACCCTATACTTTTGACACATCTACACCTTGTGTGTTTGATATTATACAGCATACAACTAAGCAAATGTTCACTAAAGTTTCAAACCGTTCATCTGTTCTGTTTACCAAATGAATGACGTCTGAAAAACATGGCAGAACATTTAGTTGGCATTATAGACAGTGTTGCCAGGTCAGTAATTTTCCTGTAGTATGTAGCTACCATTGACCTCTAAGCATATGTGCCTTAGGAAATAGTACAGCATTAAACAGTTATGCTAGACACCTTTTTCTTTAATCGTAAAGTTATCTCTAAGCTGGGAATCTAGCTACCAGTTATATAAGAAATTAAACAGAATGGGGTGTGCTGTTAAAGAAAATGGTCACCTGGGGAAAAAAAAGCCGTTTTAAGGCTCTGCTTCCCTGATGGAAAATGGAAGCCTTTATGTTTACAACAGTGACAGTTAGAGCTTGAGAGGATCTGTGGTTGCACACTATATGGTTGCTGCTGTACATCTCAGTCGGACGTCCTCTTGGGCAGTCTCTAATCACCGTTATGGAGTGCCATCGATCTGAAAGGTCTGGCTACGCAAGATCACATGTTTTCTAGGAGCAATGTGACAAACACAGCTTCACGTCTTACAGAGAAACCTGACAATTGTCTATACTTAAGACATTCCCCTGGCGGAAAAACATGACACCGACACTGGAGACTCTTTCCAGAGATGTTCATTGAAAAATAAAAAACACTGTACAGAAAACATCACCATATAAACATTGAGAATAAGCAGGTTTTTCCTTTGTTTAACAACAGCACAGTTTTTAATCGGTTTATCATTAGATTTGGATTATGTGGGGAATGTGCTAGCGAGTGAGGTGTTACTATAGAAATAATAGCAGGAGCAATATAATAATATAATATAATATAATATAATATAATATAATATAATATAATATAATATAATATAATATAATATAATATAATATAATATAATATAATATAATATAATATAATATAATATAATATAATATAATATATGCAAACCTACTGTTTAAATTGCAGAGCTGTTCTTAAAAGAAATTAATCAGCACCTTTTGACCAATCAGATTTGAGATTTCAAAAACAGCACTGTAGTGAAAGTATGAAAAAAGACAGTGGTACATATAAAAACGAATATTTTTTAAAAAGTACATGTTCTTCTTTCCTTTTAGCACTTTGTAAAAAACAGAGAAAAGTACAGCGTGTTACAGATGTGTAACCTCCTCATGGCCTTCGCCAAGCTCAACTTTCAGCCCAGTAACAAGGAGCAATTTTACACAAAGGTAACCAATCAGAAGTGAGACACGAGATTCAATAAATTATGTTATGTGTTATAGGTTGATGCAGTTCAAAATGATTTTATCTGTCATGTGTGTGTGTAGGTTTATGAAGCTTTGGAAAGCTCCTGGCAGAGCTTGGAACCTTTTGTACTGACCGATGTAGTCTGGGCTCTCTGCGTTTTCCAGCAGGCTAAACCAGAGTTTATTGCCGCTATTACCGATCCTGCGTTTCACAGCAAAGTTACAGGTGGGAATTGCTGAATAACAGAAATAATATTGAGCTCCAGAGCACCTAAATCTGTGGGGTGGGGGAATCACACAGCATGCAATGATGTAATGTATGACATTGACTTTTTCAGTTATAGTCAATTAATGGACACATCATACTTTAGGATGGGGAAAACGAAGTTGGTTAGCTACTGGGATTTTAGAGCAGGGGTGTCCAAACTTTTCATTCCAATCAAGCAGAAGCCACCCCTGATACCACCTGTTTACTCGGTTAATCTTGGCTATTAATCGACTCGTGGTGGCTTCTGCTTGGTTGATATGAAAACATGGACAATACTGGACACCCCTGCTCTAGAGTTTGCACACAATGTGTGGGGGAAAAAATATAAACATTAAATCATCCTGAGAGAGGTCAGACTGACCTGAGCTGACACGAAAGCTACAGTAACTCAAATAAATCCTCGTTACACCACGGAGAGCAGAAAAGCATCTCAGAACACACAACACTCTGAACATTAAGGTGAATGGGGTACATAAAGCAAAAGACCACATCAGAGTCCTCACCTGTCAGTCAAGAACAGGGATCTGAGGCGGCTTGGGCTGAGACCTGGTTCTGTGTTAGTTGTCTGTGTTTCTGTCTGTCCGTTTTTCTGTGTTTTTGTCTTTCTGTCTGTCTTTCTTTCTGTGTTTCTCTCTGTCTGTCTGTCTTTCTGTGTTTGTCTCTTTCTGTCTTTCTGTGTTTGTCTGTCTGTCTTTCTCTCTGTCTGTCTTTCTGTCTTTCTCTCTGTCTGTCTTTCTGTCTTTCTCTCTGTCTGTCTTTCTGTCTTTCTCTCTGTCTGTCTTTCTGTGTTTGTCTCTGTCTGTCTTTCTGTGTTTGTCTCTGTCTGTCTTTCTGTGTTTGTCTCTGTCTGTCTTTCTGTCTTTCTCTCTGTCTGTCTTTCTGTCTTTCTCTCTGTCTGTCTTTCTGTCTTTCTCTCTGTCTGTCTTTCTGTCTTTCTCTCTGTCTGTCTTTCTCTCTGTCTGTCTTTCTCTCTGTCTGTCTTTCTGTCTTTCTCTCTGTCTGTCTTTCTGTGTTTGTCTCTGTCTGTCTTTCTGTGTTTGTCTCTGTCTGTCTTTCTGTGTTTGTCTCTGTCTGTCTTTCTGTGTTTGTCTCTGTCTGTCTTTCTGTGTTTGTCTCTGTCTGTCTTTCTGTGTTTGTCTCTGTCTGTCTTTCTGTGTTTGTCTCTCTGTCTGTCTTTCTGTGTTTGTCTCTCTGTCTGTCTTTCTGTGTTTCTCTCTGTCTGTCTTTCTGTGTTTCTCTCTGTCTGTCTTTCTGTGTTTCTGTCTATCTTTCTTTGTTTCTCTCTGTCTGTCCATCTGTCTGTGTTTCTATCTGTCTATCTGTCTGTCTATCTTTCTGTTTCTCTCTGTCCATCTTTCTGTGTTTCTGTCTGTCTGTCTGAGCATCCTTACCTGTTTTATTCTTTAAAATTATATCTACTGATGCCCAAAAGAATTAATCATAATTATCATTTATATTTTCTCTCTCTCTCTCTCTCTCTCTCTCTCTCTCTCTCTCTCGGTCTCTCTCTCTGTGTATGTACACTTATCTTTTGCTATCTTTTGCACATCAGAGAGTTACTGAAACATGCGTGTGTTAGTTGTATGAATGTCTGATCGTACAACTGCATAGGTGTTCATAATAAAGTGGCCAGTGTGTGTATGCACAGATATTTTTCTTCCACATGCAGTAACTGACCTGCGCAGTTCGTCGTTACTTGCTGTTTCTCTTCCAGCCACATGATGTCAGCCAATACCTGCTGTAGCAGGTTTTTTTTTTTGCATCCACATTTCCTCTGTAACTCATTCCTTCTGAACAGAACAGTGTTTTGCTCCAGGCTTCATAATCAGTAAATTATTTACAAGCACCAAGCTACACGTGTCAGATTTGCATGTCCTGTCACTCAATATAGCGAATGCCTCTGTTGTTTTCACCACAAGGTGGCGGTGGTGCCCGTGCAGAGAACTACACCTTGAAGGTGCTTCATATTGCAGCTTCAGGACAGCTAGAATCTGGCATCAGTGCCACTGTGCCTCTTCCAGCAGTCCACGAAACACAGGCCAAGCCCAGCGTGACCCCTCTTCAGAGCACCCTACACAAAGCCCTCCTGATCCTCACAGAAAATCGCTCAGAAGCCCTGCGCAAAGACATCAGCACGGTGTACGGGTGGAATATAGGTGTGTGTGTGTTTACTGTCATTCTGTGCTGTAACAAATGGTGGAAGATTTCCCAGTGAAGCATATGAGCAGCCAGAATGTGTGTTTATTTGTTCTGCCCCTATATAGATGCAGAATTGGTGGTGAATTCCGAGAATAAACCCATAGACCTGAAGAAGCTGGAAGCGCCACACTTACCTGGAGGGGGCGGCACAGAGCGTTTACCTCAGGGGACACGAAGGTGAGGGTCAAAAAAAGAAATAAATAAACCTAATAACTTGGCCACAGAATAAAACATGTTTAAATATTGTCTTGGATAATAATCATGTATAGAATATCAGAATTTCTTTGTTTGACTAATGATAAGGTTGTCCTGTTTAAAAAAACACCCCACTATATCCTGTGTTTATGTACCAGGGTGTGTTTGACTGATTAAGCAAACTGTTCCCTTATTGGTCTGTCTGTCTGTCTGTCTTTCTCTACTTGTCCTTCTGTCTGTGTCTTTCTGTGTATTTGTATATCTCTGTCTGTCTGTCTGTGAGTCTCTTTCTTTCTTTTTCTCTTTGTGTCTTTTAACCTGAAACTGTTTGTTGGTCTTATTATTTCTAACTGTTCATCTGTCTGTCTATCTGTCTTTCTGTGTTTCTGTCTGTCTGTCTGTTTCTGTTTGTCTTTCTGTGTTTGTCTGTCTGTCTGTTTCTCTGTCTGTCTGCATTTGTCTGTCTGTCTGTCTTTCTGTGTTTCTGTCTGTCTTTGTGTTTCTGTCTGTCTGTCTTTCTGTTTTTCTGTCTGTCTTTCTGTGTTTCTGTCTGCCTTTCTGTGTTTGTCTATCTGTCTGTCTTTGTGTTTCTATCTGTCTTTCTGTGTTTGTCTGTTTGTCTTTCTGTGTTTCTGTCTGTCTTTCTGTGTTTATTTCTGTCTGTCTGTCTTTCTCTGTTTCTCTCTGTCTATCTGTCTGTCTATCTGTGTTTGTCTGTCTATCATTCTGTGTTTCTCTCTGTCTGCATTTATGTCTGTCTGTGTCTGTCTGTCTGTCTATCATTCTGCGTTTCTGTCTGTCCGTCTGTCTGCATTTATGTCTCTGTCTGTCTGTCTGTTTCCCTCTGTCTGTTTTTCTGTGTTTCTGTCTCTGTCCATCTGTCTGTTTGTCTGTCTCTCTATCTTTGTTTCTTTGTTTCATCTGTCTGTTTGTCTTTCTATGTTTCTGTCTAACTTTCTGTCTGTCTGAGCATCCTTACCTGTTTTATTCTTTAAAATTATATCTACTGATGCCCAAAAGATTCATCATAATTGTCATTTGAATTCTCTCTCTCTCTCTCTCTCTCTCTCTCTCTCTCTCTCTCTCTCTCTCTCTCTCTCTCTGTCTCTCTCTCTCTCTCTCTCCCTCTCTCTCTGTCTCTCTCTCTCTCTCTCTCTCTCTGTCTCTCTCTCTCTCTCTCTCTCTCTCTCTCTCTGTATGTTTGTGTGTTCAGGGTGGCTTTCCTGGCCTGGGAGTTCCCTCATTTTGCCTCCAGAAGCAAAGAACTACTGGGCCGCTTCGCCATGCAGAAGCGCCACCTGCAGCTGGCCGGGTTTCTGGTAGTGGAGGTAGGTCATGGAGTGAGGGACAGAAAGATTAAAGAACAAAAAAAACAGGGAGGAGGACTATACACGATAATAAATATGAGCGGCTCATAACCTCGTTTTCTTTTAAAGCGCAACAAGACTGCGGTTCTGGTACAGTCCTGCCCAGGATACTTCTTAGAGACTTGTTAGCATTTTCCTAGGGCCTAGTAAACTCATGCTACATGCCTAATTAGCAAACAGTGTACACGTCCACTCCATCCCTCAGGTTTCATGGTGTTATTTCAGACGTAGCAAGAGCTACAGAACCGCATAAAAGTGTTCATAATAATAATAATAATCTGTAGGATCTTTTATGTTAATTATATCAAGCCATTCTGCTCCTTTAGATTAGATAGAATACCAGATGCTTTCTATTTACAGGCAGTTAACATGTGCTACCATGCTACGTTGTGTGTGTGTGAGACATCACTCGATGCATTAACGTCACTGATTTCTGGATTTTTCTGTAAACTTGACATTGCTGTCAGCCATGGCTAGCACAGATCAGCTAGGTCCGTGCTGCAGCGTCTGGCGTAGCAGATTGTCCCATGCTTGGTTTAAAAATAGCTCAGAGCTGCAGGACAGAATTGAGTCTCTCTCTCTATCTCTCTCTCTCTCTCACACTCTCTCACTCTCTTTGTCTCTCTCTGCAGCATTTAGGATAATCCTGTTAGAACAGGATTGGCTTGGCTGGATCTTCAATTAGGCTGGAAAATGATTAGGCAATATTTTAGCTTGAAATTAAAGTGAGCAAAACAGTTGGACTGGACAGGATGTTCGGTCATCATCGTTTTCTTTTAGGTTCTGTATTTGCCTCCTCCTCGGTGCTTCACGTTTTTCGATTTCATTACTGCTTAGCGTTTAATCGATGCTAGGGATGCTGGAGTATGAAAAATGAACTATACATGCAGGTTTATTATGAGTCTGCTTACTTGACATTTCAAAGAGGACAGCAATTATTGCTAGGTACTGGACATGCACGGGCCTATTTGGTACTGTTTGGGTCAGACTGACCCGAGGACATTATTGTGGTTTTAAACACACTAAAGTATTTTTAATGTATTTTTTAATATACATAAGTCTTTTAATACGTATAGTCTTTATATCAATCTTAAACAATATAGATAACATTTGTGATTAATGTTTGCAATTACTAGATCACATTTATCAATGAAAGTGTCCTTCAGTTTTGTGATGAAAAAGTTATTTGTATATATACTATAATAAATACCTGGTGGTGTAAATCTAGAAAATGACTGAAAGGGAGCAATGTGTGTTTATAAATTCTAAACCTTCGTATATATATTTATTTAATGTTCTAATTATTATATTTAATAAATATAATGTATATTATAATGTATGTATGTGTGTATATATATATATATATATATATATATATATATACATACATTATATTATTTCTATATATATATATATATATATATATATATATATATAAATACACATACATTATAATATACATTATATATACATTGTAATGTGTGTGTGTGTGTGTGTATGTATATATATATATATATATATATATATATATATATATATATATATATATATATATATATATATACATTATAATATTTTATATTATATATAATATACATTATATATTCTGATTATTTTGAAATGATTTATTAAATGCAGATGGCGAACAATAATAGAAGCACGAGAAACAAATGATTATTGCAGTCACATGCGATGAAACAAAAATGCATCTGCAAATGCGATTGATTTAAAATTTTAAAATTAAATTCATTTAAAAATGCAAAGCACTTTTAGTAAAAATATACAACAGATCAATTTACCCCAAATACCAGAAATGGGGTAAATATCTTCTAGAATCATTCTGGAAAATGTTCATCTTACAACCAAAAAAAAAGTGTGATAAACACACACACACACACACACACTCTCTCACTAGTGATGAATTAAAGAGCAGGTTGTTATCCTGTGAAAGCCATTTAATTTTGTTGGCATGGTTTGCGTCCACTTAGAGACAGGGGTTACTTTAAATCAATACAAGTGATTCTTTTCAATCGCATTTATCCTCTGATGGAATTTTAATATCCTGAGGATAACCCCGCCCCCTTTTTTTCATGACTGCTCACTCTGTGCCGTGACGAGTATGAAAATGATGTAAATCTTACGCGGTCAGCCGATCTCTACTCAACTGACCACCTGAAGGGAAATTTTAAACCAACATGACCCAGTATAATAAAAGCAGTGGTTAATTCAGTCAATTGTCTAGAATCTTGTTAGCCATGTGTGATTTTCTTTGATAGAGTATGGTTATAGCTGCATGACCACAAGGTACCTGCAACCAGATATCTGCTGTGAAAAAAAACCAAACGGACAATCTAAACAAGAAATCTAGTCAACAGAACAGCGCAGCAATTATTTCTTCGCCTGAAGAGCAGCCAGTGAAGAGATGACGATGAGGCTCGGGATTAAACCGTGTAATTATTTTACATTCGGCCGTAATGCTGTTTTTTCACTTAAGTAGATTCGGTTATAAAGGTAGAAGTAGGCGAGGGATCTTTTACTGGAATTGGAATGAAATCTCCTTTCTTTTTCACTTGTGAAATGATTTTGTACTGCTGGTTGGGATTTTTTTTTAAAAATGTAGAAATATATTTAGATTTTAGATTTGAAAACTGTATATAATAATAAAGCAAATTTGGTCATGTGAAGTGTTTCCTAAGTCACACACGACCTTTTCAAATGTGTGTAGTGTTTTAACAATGGACATTGTCGCAAAGCATCTTTATAGAAATATACAAATGTATTCGATAAATGTAGAAGTTTATCTCTAATGTCTAAGCCAGAGGTGACGATGGCTTAGGAAAAACTCCCTGAGACAGTATTAGTTTGAGAGGAACTGGACTCAAAAGGGAACTTCTCTTCATCTGGTTAATACCAGATGATGCGATTTGTAAAATAATTTCCCTTCTATAACTGTGTAACATTTGTGTAACCAGGAAATTTAGTCTAGTATTAACATGGAGCTGTGTCTCTCGTCAGGTTCCCTATTTCGAGTGGCTGGAGTTGAAGACGGATTGGCAGCGAGTGTCCTATCTGAAGGATAAGATCGGGAAGGCTGTGGCAGAGGACATGGTTAAGTGAGCTTATGGATTGCAGCGCATCCATAGACCAAAGCAGAACTTTCGAAACGAACAGCATGGCAAATCAAGTTTGGGCACCGAGTTGTTTAGATCCAACCAGATATTGAAGAATCATTGATGAATTCACCAATAACAAACAGACATGGGCAAGATCTTCATGCAGAAATGATGCAACACTCGTCTTAATTCATCGCTAAGTTCTAATTATGATGCCGTAAAATAATTTATTAGTATTTATGAGTATCAGAGGCTCCGAGCTATGGGTGGAACGTCTGCATTCTCTATACTACTCTGTTGAAATCTGAAGCTCATTTCTAAAATTTCAAGCTGTGATTGAAAACGATGCATATGACGTTATCAGTTTTACAGATTAATTACAGTGAACGACTTTTATCGGCGCACCGTTTTAAATGTGAATACATCAGTTGAACAGATTCAGCTTCAAGCATCAGATAAACAGACTTCATACTGTATGTAATAACCAGCCAGACAAAACAATCAGTTCTGCGAGTCTTTTAAAAAACTGTAAAGGATGTCTCTTTGGAGAACTCTCCTTACACTACTAATAAACTCCCACTTACCAGTTGTGATGTGGTTGCCTAGACAACAGGATGGGGCTTTCCTTGTTGCCAAGGAGACAGTCGTGGAGGCTGCTTTAAGACAGAATGGGGTGTGCTCAGACCCAAGAGTTTGAAACATTTACAAAACATGCTTTTTACACATGAAATGTGAGATTCAGTCGTCTTTGTGAAGTGCTGCGTATGGACAGAATAAAATGTTATTTAAACTGGTGTATTCGGGTTTAAGGTGGCTTTGTGTGATTATGAATTATTCAGATGCTTACTAAGCAATTGTAGGGGGAGGTTAGGAGATTACAAGGATGTTAAAGGATGCCGATCAAATCTGAAATCCTTAAAATCCCTGAGTAATATTAGATGCTTTGAGCAGCAAGGTCCCATGAAAAGGAAGAATACTAATTAATACATATGGAAATCAACAGTGAGAGGCACATCAGAAGTTAGACAAGATACTTATTACAGATAAACGGACAATTACAGATCGTTATAAGAGTAATAGCAATGCTTATCAAATTCTAATTTTATTTGTCACGTACACAATTATACAAGGTACAACATGCAGTGAAATGCTTTCTTGATATAAAAATAGAGCCAATTAACAGTAAGGTAAAAGAACAGAAATAAGATATCACAAATAAAATACAATAACCAGGCATAACATTATGACCGCCTGCCTAATATTGTGTTGGTCCCCCTTTTGCTGCCAGAACAGCCCTGACCCGTCACACACTGTGTATTCTGACGCCTTTCTATCAGAACCAGCATTAACTTCTACAGCAATTTGAGCAACAGTAGCTCGTCTGTTGGACACGGGCCAGCCTTCACTCCCCACATGCATCAATGAGCCTTGGCCTCCCATGACCCTGTCGACGGATCACCACTGTCCCTTCCTTGGACCACTTTTGATAGATACTGACCACTGCAGACCGGGAACACCCCACAAGAGCTGCAGTTTTGGAGATGCTCTGATCCAGTCGTCTAGCCATCACAATTTGGCCCTTCATCAAACTCGCTCAAATCCTTACAAGTGCCCTTTTTTCCTGCTTCTAACACATCAACTCTGAGGACAAAATGTTCAAAATATATCCCACCCACTAACAGGTGCCATGATGAGGAGATAATCAGTGTTATTCACTTCACCTGTCACTGCTTATAATGTTATGCCTGATCGGTGTCTAGGGCATATAGGGAAATTCACAGAATAGATTTACAGTGATGTGCATGAATATAGAATGTTATACACTTTGCTGTAAAAGTGCAAAAATGTGCATGTGGTACAAATTGTGCTACACACCCCTGTTAAAATGGCAAGTTTTTTTTTTCGTGTCAATCATGTCAAAGTTTTCTACCCTCACATCATCAATAATGATCAGCGCCCCAGTTCTACTAGCAGCAATACATTTACATTTCTGGCATTTGGCAGACACCAATACCTAGAATGACTTACAATTTATCTCATTCTGAGCAATTTAGGGTTAAGGGTCTTGCTCAGGGGCCCAACAGTGGCAGTTTGGTGAACCTGGGGTTCGAACTTCTAATCAGTAGTCCAACTCCTTAACCACTAAGCTACCACATCTCCCATACATGCCCACTTCCTCCACCAGGTTTATCAGATGATGTGGTATTCTTTGGATCATCAGCCCTTTCCTTCCTTCTCCATACTCTTCTCTTCCCATCATTCTGATACAAGTTCATCTTGTCCAAAGAATCATCATCCAGAACTGCGCATGCTTTAAGCTGGTTTAATCCAGTCTTCCTATTCTTCAGTGGTAAACTCTCTTTAGTGTTTTAGTCTTGTTTATTGCAGATTTTAATATTTTATATAAAAAAGCAATATTTTTTTTATCATAGACAGCCATAAACTGGTGACCTGCCCAGGGTGTACCCCTGCTTTTTGCCCAATGTGTGCTGGGATAGGCTCCAGCAGATCCCCGTGACCCTGATTAGGAATAAAGCGGGTATAGACAATGGACGGATAGATGGACAACCATAAACACCCGGCTATATTTTTGTAATACAGCCCTGTCTGTAGCACCTTCAAGAATGACAATAAATAAATAAATTATTATATAAAAAATATAATATATATAAATGAATGGAAAAAAGTTATATTTGAAATTTTCATTTAATTTATTTTATTTATTGCTTGAATTTATTCCAGGCTTTTCCTCTGTGTCTATAAGAAGTGACATGAAAACAAAAATGTCATGTAGAATGTGACTGATGAACCTGTTTTGCATTTGTCGTATTTGTGTGTTTGTTTGTTTCAGCCTTTATAATAACCTTTGAATACTCAAAGATCTGGACAGAAGAGCCTTCCCTCCTCTGTGCAGCCATCTTCATGCAAGGCTGTAGGAGAGGTGACAGAGTTTATCTGTGCCACATCATCACATGTTTAAAAGGATCTCTTCACCACCCATTCAACTCTTCTGTCCTTCTTTCTCTCCAGGGTTCATCTAAAATCTGCTTAGCACATCCACTTAATGAGCGTTCTTACATCAAACAAACCCAAGTGGAGAAGTGGGACAAAGGGATGGATTACTTAAATCTATTAAAGACTTTGGTATGCCATGGCAACGCAAACAAAAAGCAATACACAGTATTCGCCTGTATTGCTTTTGCCAGGATCAGAGAGGACCGAACTATAAAAACAAAACAATGTTCTGAATAAAACATGTACCTCTGCTTTCCATATGAATGTGTGTAATTACTATTTGAAGATAGAGTGTGTGCTATTCAGATTTTGCTAATTTGGACGTTTTTTTTTTTAATTATATTGATATGTTTACACCATTTAATCACAAATTCTGATTATTTATTCATTCATTCATCTTCAATAATCCCTTTATCCTGGTCAGAGATGAAGCTATCGTGGGAACGCTGGATATGAGGCAGAAATACCCACTGGATAGGACACACACACACCTTTCAGCATGTTGATTTATGTTCTATTTGTTTTAAATGGATTTGAATTTTGCATGACTTCATGAATGAAGTCATTTATTTTTATTATAGTATGAATTACAGTATAGTCCAGTTGCAGTGATGTTAATGTTATACAAGTGAATGTTATTTACTGAATATTGCTTACATCTAAACATTTAGTTTAGGTTCTAGTAATCCGAAATCAGAAATTCTAAGTAAGGAATAGGTGTAAGTGAAGTATATTTTATCTTTTAAAAAGAAAACATCTAGATACTAGAAACACAATTTTACTGCAGTCTCCTAATCTCCTTATCTCCAGTAAGTGAAAAGCATGCTCGTTTTGGACTGAGGTCTGGTATCTGGCTCAGCCACTTAAGAAAATTTCCTTTCTTTGTCTTGAATAAGCAAGTTTTGGGTTGTGTTATCGGTTTTGCGGAATTAGGCTGAATCTCAGCAGAAAGTACAGCTCCATACACTTCAGAATTCATCCTGCTACTTCGATCAGCAGTCACTTCATTAATAAACACCAGTGACCCAGTTCTAGCTTTGGATCATCAACCATTCCTTTCCTTCTCCAGACTCTTCTCTTCCCGTCGTTCTGGTACCAAGTTCATCTTGTTCATATGTTTTCTAGCTAAATCTAATATGGCTTTTCTGTCCTTGAGAGTTTCCAGTGCATTTTATCTAGAGGTAAAACCTCTATGTTTATATTCATGAAAGCGTCTCTTGATTGTAGACTTTGACAACGTTACTCCTGCCTCCTTGAGAGTGTTCCTGACTTGGCTTGATGTTGCGTAGAGTTTTTTATTCACCAAGGAAGGAATTCTTTCACCCGCTTCAGTTGTTTTCTGTGGTCTTTGGAGTTGCTGAGCTCTCTAGTGAATTCACTCTTTTTTAAGAAAGTGCAGAAAGTTTCTGCTCTCTCTCTCTGGTGTGTCTGGTTTTTGTGATGGCCTCCATCACTTGGATCAACATCTCTTTGCACTGCATACTGAGAGTTGCCATGAACAGCTACCAAATGCGAATGCAACACTTAGACTTAAACACTTAAACACTAAAAGTGTTTAGGTCAGTTGTCGATTTTCTTTTGAGCCTGTGAAAATAAAGGGATAAAATGTAATGCTGCAAGTCTCCACTTCAGTCATATCTTGATTGCTTCATTTCAAATCCATTGTGCTGGTGCACAGAGGCAAAATGACCCAAAAGTGAAATCATTGTCCAAATACTTATGGACCTGAATGTACATGGCAGAGATGAATAAAGCATATAATGATTCAAGATGCCTAAATAGTTTATTCCCCCACCCCCCCACCCCAAAAAAACTGATATGACAATATAAAGGAGACATTATTCAGACCAATGCATTCTTATTACAGCTTTCACTCTTTGAGGCTGATGATGTAATGTTCAGTTTGCACGTGACCATGATCTCTCTGTCGTGTGTGTGTGTGTGTGTGTTTAATCTATCACATTGCTAATTGACTTAACACTGTGGAGAATTCAGAATTGGCATGTTAGGTGAGAATAAATACTGCATCACAAATTAGTGTGCAAGAGGTTTGGGCAAGCCTTTACATGTAGTACAATTAAATGTGTGTGTGTTTGTCTGTGTCTGAGAGAGAGAGAGAGAGAGAGAGAGAGAGAAGGTCTAGGTACTTTCCAGGAAAGCTGGAGCAATTATTCAGAGCAGAAAGCCGTCCAGCTCTGCAGAATTCATCTAGAAAGGTCCGTTCTTTCAGAAAAGAAAGTGAAAGAGAGGGAGTGAAAAGAGTAGGAAAATCCCATAACCTTGGAAGCGTTGGGATTTTCCGCATACGCAGTTTCTTTTCTAAAGATGCTGTGAATGTTTTAGTCCGCTCAGTTGCTGTGGAAACATGGCGCATGGTTCTGTGCTTCAGCGTCCCACTGCACTGAGGAAAAAGATATATTCTGCCCTAATTTAGGTGGCAGGTGGATTAAAGCAATAACACTCACTTTCTTTAGTGAGCTATGAGCTCAGACATTAGCACAGTGAGGGCTGTGTTGTGATTTTAGATGGGAGAACTTAAATTTAATCTACATTTCTGCCCACGATAGTTTGGATAGTGACACTATTTTTCTGCATTTACACTAACCCAATGGATTTGAAATGAAAATTCCAAACATTACTGTTTAACTGTTTAAGCATTACAGCCATTTTTACATAGTTCCGTCATCTCCACAGGTTTCAAAGTAATGGGACAATCGACTGAAGCAGTTTTATGACCAGGTTGTGGCTTGTTTTCTTTGTTATTTCATGACAAATTAAGGACATAAAAGTTCTGGAAGGGATTTCAAGCGTTTGGTAGCTATTCCAGTAAGCACACAATATGTGGTCCAAAGAGGTGACATTGCAAGTGAAAAGAAGGCCATCATCAGACTGAAAAAAACAAAAACAGGGAGAGAAGCTGAAAACTTTCTTAAAAGGAGCGAATTCACCAGTGAGCTCAGCAACAACAAAAGACCTGGAAGACACAGAAGACAGCCGAAGCGGGTGAAAGAATTCCTTCCTAGGTGAATAAAAACCTCTACACAACATCAAGACCACTCACAAGGAGGCAGGAGTATCGTTTACAATCAAGAGATGACTTCAAAAATGAAAATACAGAGGTATTACCTCAAGATGAAACCACTGAAAACTCTCAGGACAGAAAAGCCAGATTAGACCATGCTATAAAACATCTATGGAAAAAAAAATAAGTCTGTCCAGTTCTGGAACACGATTCTCTGGACAGATGAACTTGTACCAGAATGATGGGAAGAGAAGAGTGTGGAGAAGGAAAGGAATGGTTGATGATCCAAAGCTGAAACTGGGTCCCGGGTGTTTATTGATGATGTGAGTGCTGGTAGAAGTAGCTGGATGAATTGTAAAGTGTTTAGAGCAATACTGTCTCCGGAGATGGATAATGGTCGAGGCTGTCACACGATCCGAACACATTTGAGCATGATCTTGGCTAGACAAAGGAGGGGTGGTGGTGGCTCAAGTGGTTAAGGCTCTGGGTCGTTGACCGGAAGATCAGGGGTTCAAGTTGCCACTGTTGGGCCCTTGAGCAAGGCCCTTAACCCTCTCTGCTCCAGGGGCGCTGTATCATGGCTGACCCTGTGCTCTGACCCAAACCTCCAAGGCTGGGATATGCGAAGAAAGAATTTCACTGTGCTGTAATATATATGTGACAAATAAAGGCTATTTCTATTTCTACAAAACTTAAGGCAGACCGAAGAAAGAAGTGGCAACCGAAGGCAGCTGCAGTAAAGACCTGGAAAAGAATGTCAAGGGAGAAAACTCAGCATCTGCTGATGTCCATGGGACATTCCAGTTTTCTGGGCAGGCTTTGACTGCAAAGGATTTTCACCCAGCTATTAAAAATGATCCTTGTATGTATAATTTTGTTCGTTTTTCCAAATTAATTTTAAGCCAGTGAGGTGAAAAAAAAAAATGGTCTAATTACGAAACATTAAATCATATGTTCATAGATTTATTTCAAATCCATTGTGGTGGAGGAAAAAGGCAAAATAAAAAATTAATGCATTAGATCATAAAGTTTCTGTTGGCATAATGAGAACGATGTGGTGCAAAATGGATCAGACACACTTGAAACGAAAAAGCTAGCTGTTTTTCAAATGTTGCTAATGCTCTACGGATTTCTGAAAATTTCTGGGTTGCACTGAGAGTCTGCATTAATCTATAGTCAAAAGGTAGAAAGAAATCAGCCCCAGCCTCACTTCTACCATTCTGTGTACTTTGCCTGTGACCACCGGTGGCGCTGTTGTGCTTGGTTTAATAAAAATCAAAAATAATCCACATGTACTTTGACATGTATTAGTAATATTCTAAAATATTTACCAAAAACATTGATGTCTATTTTTATTATCTTTAAAATAAACTTAGATACACACAAGATATATGGATATGGATATGAATAATATAACATATTTTTTCTGTCGTTGTTTAATAGTCTAAAAAATTTATACTCAATTCTAAATGGTAGTGATTCAATTGACAGTAAGTGATTTATGTGATTATTCATTATCCAAATCATCCAAACTATGCCTAGTTCTTTAATTATTGTTCTTTAGTAAGTATATAAAGTTATTTTAATTCATTTATATTAACCTCATGCATAATGCTGTGACCACATTCATCAATTCTCTCTGTGTCCTCCAGCAAGGCAGCAGCCTACATACACAGGAGAAATTTGCTGACATCATCGTCCAACATCCACTTGCTTAAAGGAGCAAAGGGGGTGGAAGAACAACAGAGAAGAGGAGGAAGAGGAGGAGGTAGAAGAGAAAAGCGGAGGAGAGGTAAAAAAAAAAATAAAAATAAAGATAGGGTGGGTGGGTGGAGAAAGGCGAAGCGAGGGAGGGTGATACAGAAGGAGGTAGAGGTTCTGAGACCGCAGGTGGAAAGGGAAAGGGAGGGTGAGAGAGAGAGAGAGAGAGAGAGAGAGAAGGAGAGGGGTTGGGCTGAGGACTCGCTGCAATCAGGGAGAGCACTGCAGCTCTCTCTCTCTCTCTCAGATTCCACCCATCCTTCTGCAGCCTCTCTCTCTTTCTCTCGCTCTCTCCCTCTCTCTCTCCCACACACACAAACACACTCAGCAGCAGAGCATCTCAGCAACACATCCTGCACTCATTTGCTGCCTCCTGAACTACTGTCCTCCGTTTCTAACAAGTGCGTCAGAGCGGCTGAGTAAGGATCAGCATGCCCGGGGACACACAAGGCTTGCTGGACACGGACGCAGAGCTACCAGGTGAGATAAACATGATAACATCAGGAGGAAAAGAATGTGTGCTGTATATAACATGAAAGCGATGTGAGTTGGGATGATGGTAGGGTTTGTGAAAGTGTGCAGCTTTTACGATCGAGTAAGTTACAGAGGCAAAGACAGAGATACCAAGGGAGTGAAGGAAGTGTGAAGCTTTCTGTACTAAATAGGAAAGATAGAGAGAGAGAGAGAGAGAGAGAGAGAGAAGTAGGGTTTGGCCGCACCCTGAAACAGCATCAGCATTGTCCCAAAAGAGATGCTGTAATACATCCAGAGCATGACACAGCATCACTGAGGCCCCGTCAGATGAGAAATGAGTGGCCAGCACAAATGCCTGCACAAAAAAAATGTCATGTAAATAGATCATTCTGCCTTTTTTTTTTTGATAATAAAGATTTGGCCACAACACCATCAATAATGTCTTTAATCACTATTTAATAGCACTGCGATTATCGACTAATGCTGTTGCTGCAGTAATACAGCCTAATAGAGAAGGAACATATTGTATACTGATGCGTATGTTATCTCGTATAGCCAAGATTTTAACTCTATAGGGATTTATTAGCAGAGATCTATATGATGCGTATGCTATTGTATATTATAAAATTACAGTCTCTGATCCTTTATATAAATACATGAAAAATTACTACTGTATATAAAATACAACTAAAACACAAGACCTGTGGTGAGCCATACTCGTTTTGTTTATCATCATGAGATTCTTGTGTTGCAGTGAAAACAAGGAAGTGCCTTTTCTGATAGCAGCCATACTTGATGTCTTTACGTCTTTACGAGTACCAGTGTGTGAGTGTGAGAGCTGGCCTCAAAAAAAAAAAAATCTCTGGTGTGCTAGTGTGTCGGCACTATCTTTAGTGTACTGAGCAAATTAGATGAGATGAGCAGATAGTCCTCAGTGGAATCAGACAGACTTACAGAGTAATGGATTGCACTAATACATGTTAAGGAAGTTCTATGATGCGATGATTTCAATAATCGTTCGGAAATCAGTCATTAGACGAGAAATGCTCTTGCTCACGTTTCTGTCCCATTCATTCTCTCCTTTCGGGAATCCTTTCAGCTTCATATTTCATCCAAGGTAATGATGAGATATAATTTTGTCAAAGTATCAGATTGCATTGGAAAAAGACCAAAAAAGGAAAGATATTTTAGGGGGGGGGGTGTTTAAAAGCACCGTTTTAAAATTCTAGAGTGGATTTGGATTGGCAAGTGCCACGTAAATGGATCTTAGCTGCTTCTGTTTGACCTTCCCCTAATCTAGCGTGTCCTGTTACATCACACACTGAATTCAAGGCATGTCAGTAGAGACAAAGATAACTAGGGGTTGAATTTTGGATGCCATTTGTATGCTGGGTGTGAACCAAACATCCAAAAATGTTGCTAAAAGTAAATCATTGTGTCTCACACAGCTACTGTAAGGTGAATATTACAAAAGAGGAGCACTAAGATGATGACCTGGTCCAAATACAAACATCACTCTTTGCGTTTTATACATTTTGTATTATTTAGAGAATTTTCATTTCTGAATTTCTCAAGTGCGTATCCGAAATGTATTATAAACCCCTATGTCTGGAATCCAGTCGAACGTAGCCTCATTGTAGGGATTCAGTTAGTCCTACTCTTTCTATAAACCTAGTAGCTGTGTGTTTTATTCTTGGTACCACAAACGGATCAACGTTCCAACAGACAGAAATATTGTGTATTGTGGAATATTTGCGTTATTTTATTTCTTAGTATTGTTTAGGAGGTTTAAAACAACGTTTCATTTAATGATTCACACCAGATTATGTCTGGTTATGCCTTAAAGTGGATTATTTTGGATTTTTGTCGAACCACCAAGCACAACAGCACCACAAATAGTCAAGAAAAACACACAGAATGGTATGAAGAAGTGAGGCTCAGGCTGTTATCCTTCTAGACGTGACAGTGACAGTCACGCCACGTCAAAATGAAACGCTCCCCAGATCTTTCAGCCTGCTCTGCTGAAAGTCTCTATACATAAGGGACTTTTATTTACAAAACATCCTATACCTTTGTGAACATGCACAGAGTCGTCTGAAAAATATATATGATATAAACTAAGCCTAAAGAATTTTGCTAAAAAGTCTTTCCCCATGTTCAGAGACTTTTGGTATGTTCCGTAACACGGTGTTGAGTGAGGACTATTGTCATTTTTTTCCCCCTCAAAATTCGTATGCAGGGAAATTTAAAGAGCACATAAATTCAACTCACACAAAAACGAAGTTGTTACGATTCTTTTGTTTATTCTGTTTTGTACCATAGGAGACACAGCTTCAAACCAGCAGCACAGAGTAAATTGAAAACGCTAATTCAACTGCTTTTCAGTCTTTCTCAATAGCCGTCGATAAGTCATGGCGATAGAGTATTATGCACTGCTCCACCTTAATACAGTCTCTTTGTTGGGATATTGATCGATATTAGAGTTGATGCCTCCCACCTAATTTCACTACCAGCTGTCGCTTATATTGAGTGTAAAAAAAAAAAAAATCTGTATTTTTTCAGGTTGCTCTGAAAATAGAAATTCTATGATTCCCTGAGGGATGTTACTATGATTTGTAGGTTTTGTCTTTCGGAGGATATTATCTGTGCTGTACTGTTTTTAAGGATGTGGTCACCTAGTAATACATGACAGTTACCAACAAGGGAGGGTAAAGGCTACCACGTGCTTCATCGGAGCCAGCCAACTGCTGCTTATTCTGCGTCAAATGACAGAGTATAACACTCATCTGCCTTTTCCACATAAATGAGCTCACAGACAGCATGATGAGTGTCATTCTGATTGATAGGGCACAGAGCGTATGTGCACTTTTACAAATGTACAAGTGATTCAGTAGAAGGGTTGCCAGAAATCAAACTGTATTACCAACAGTGTTGTACAACTGAGGTTTTTCTCATGGGCCCTTTTTATGTGCTATCCATAGGATGCTTGCACAAAATGCAGCTGGGAATGTGACTAAGCAAGAAATCTCAGATTGCTCAGTCACTGCAGCACTGAAAGCGTGCAGGTGCGAGAGGATTTTTTTTGGGGGCGGGTTGGGAATGGGGGGGGGGGGGTTTGAGGGTGAGCTAATGCTGACTTTAGCTATAATATTTATGTTCGTGCCTGCACAGAAGTAATCTAATGTTTTAGGGCCTTATACCTTCTGTACATCCTGTTTTGGAAACTGCAGGGTTTTGGTAGGGAAGGGCATTCAAGAAAGAGGTCATGCATACAGAGAGAGAGAGAGAGAGAGAGAGAGAGAGAGAGTGCTGCATCAGTTGGTGCACTCCTTGAGCAACTCTCCATATCACAGACATTGCAAGCACTTCAGGATTTGTGTGGTTTTATGAAAGCAAGCACTCTCTCTCTCTTTCTCTCTCTCTCTCGCTCCCTCTATCTCACTCTCTCTCTCTCTGTGACACACAAACATACACAAAATCTGGCAACAGCACTGCGCTGTTTTTCATGCTACCCCATAACAGTTGCTCCGTGTGCCGGGTGTGACAGGATGATGTAATCATTTCGCATCATGACTAAGCACAACAAACCTCCCACAACAAAACATACATTTACACATGGCAGAACTAAGGGACTATCTCTTTCTCTGTCTCACAAACACACACACACACACACACACACACACACAGAGAGAGAGGCTGGGAGAAACCCAGAGCCATCTGAAAAAAAATAGAAGTGGTTGTAATGGACCAGCTGGAAGATGAAATAGGAAGGGCACAGAAAGAAGCATGAAGGCAGGGTTGCCAGGTGTTAATGTTTCCATCCCAACTGCATCTCAATTACCACACAAATAGACTAACCCCAAAATGTTGCAGATATATGACAGAACAGGAACGTATAATTCTGCAGTAGTATGTTTTAGTCAGTCTTTTTCCTCTTGTTTTTATCATTGTCCCAAGGACAAAAACCCACATGACAAATCAGGATACAGCCTTTGATTCTCGATTCAGATTAGCGTACTAGAGTATAGTTCCCATTATAACAGAAATAGGATATGCTGTCTGCACCTACACTTTCCCTTTTTGATTAGATATAATTTACATAATTCACTTTAAACAAGATCTGAAACAAGATTTAAAGCAACCTCTGATTATTTTTAAATTAGCCTAGAAAAGTGTCGCCTGCGGACTTGCTTTTTCCACCCATGGCCTTGTTCCAAATCTAGCCCAATGATGTGCAAAAAAACATCAACCCTTGCAACCACACATGGAGGTATTGCTCATGTGTATCCATTTTTGTGTACCACATTAACACTGCACAATTATCCAGATATCTGGTTATTCATATGATATGTTGATCAGTGCCATTGAGCCAAACACCTGCCATCTTCACATCACTTGTATTTGATCGGCAATTATATAAGCCAAATGGTTTTTTTTTACAAAAACAAGACATAAAACCTTTGTAGGAATGTTACAATGCCTTCACCAGATCTTAAGGTGAACATATGGGAGATTTTAGGCTGTGCTCCCCAGAACCATCATCAGAGGCTTGTATAAATTATGTCAAGATGATTTGAATCTGTGTTGGAGGCTTGTGGTAACTCAACCCCTTACTACTGTGTGCCTACGTGTGTGTGTGTGTATGTGTGTGTGCTTTCATGACTATTCTGCTGACAGTACATTTGTTTCCTCCTGTTACTGTCAGTGCTGTCAGTCTGAGTTTGCCTTGCAGGCAAAATAGGGAATTACTTCCATGAGACTTTTACTCAACAGGCATTCAAATTGCTGCTTCTCGATATCTAACCAAAGATCCTTACATCACCATTACCCTCTTCAGAGTGATGAGATAAGTCAAATAGTCTTCTTTGGTAATTCACTCTTCAAAGCGGCTTGTGTGTAGCATAAAAGGACACTTGCGTAACTGGTTTGTTTTCAACTTTTCAACCAAGATTTTTAAAAAAGGAAGAAAGAAATTGATATTGTGTTTGTCAGTGTAACTCAACTATTCAGCTGATAAAATGGTTTTTAAAAAATAGTTTTAAAAAACAAGGTTTTGAAACAATTCCTAAACTGGATGTATAGGATCACAAGTAGTTCACCTAAAGGTCAATGTTGTCCCTTTATACAAAGAAATATGTGATAAAACAACAAGAATGATGACCTTCAAAGTTGTTGCTTATGTATTTCCTAAATTTCTTATCACCCTCTTTTTCAGATTTGTCCAGGCAAGCCTCAAGCTCTACAGCCTCAACTCCAACAGACAGTGCCTCCAGCCCATCTCCGAGCACTCCACCCAAGCTTTCCCCACAATGTACCTCTCCATTTGGACCTCGCTTGGTCTTGTCCAAACCAAACACTTCTGCTCGACCTCAGCCAGAGGGTGCCAGCTTTGAATCAGATGGGCGCACAGTAGGCCGACTAACAGGACGGTTTGGTAGAGGTGGATGCAGACGAGGGCCAGTGAAAATGGAGAGGATTAAAGTTCTGACTGGAGCTGAAGTGGAGAGTGACTACCAAGAACCTGAGTCCATGGATGCGAGGGTTGTTATGGGACAAGAAGCATTACTGAAAAACATGGAGACACAGATTGGTGTGCCTCCAGACAAAAAGACAAGTAAAGAATCATCCAGTTCAGAACCCACTCCTACCCCAGATGCTCCTACCCTTCAAGTAGAGGGGCAGATTAGGGTAGAGGAGAAAATTAAACTTGATACTGGTCAAGAGGTTGAAAAATCTGCCCAGGTTAAGACTTTGACTCCGACCCCTGAACAAGAGGGTCAGCTACTTGAATGCCCAATTCTAGAAGCCAAATCAACAGATACTGGGCTGACTGAAAGCAGCACCTTTTTCCCAGACGATGAAGGAGACATGCTGTCTCTATCTCAGGGTGAAGTGCCTTCCTTGTCCTTCTCTGAGCCCTCCTATCCAGTTGATCCTCAACGTATTGGTGTCCTTCCTGGACTGGACCCGGATCGTTATTATACAGCCCCTTCCACTCCAATTAAGATGGCTTATTGCTCACATCTTAAGCAACAATGGCAACCGAGCAGTCCAAGCACAGTTCCTGGTTCACCAACAGATGAGTCTGATCTGTGCTCCCCTCCCACTTCTCCATCTGGCTCCTACATTACTGCTGAAGGTGGCAGTTGCACCTCCTCATATAATTCTGGCACTTCTCACTCCTGTTCACCTAATTTAACTGCTGAAGCTGAATTGCAGGAGGTCCCTGCCTGCTATGTGGGCTCTCTTTCTGAGATTGGGGATGAGCTGGGAGATGACAGACCTGTGGCTGATAGGGAGCATTGCCTGTGTAAACCTGTCATGCCAGAGTTGACTGAGAGTGAGGAACATGAGGAGGAAAGGATAAAAAAAGAGACTTGTAGGCCTCACTGGGTGACTGAGAATGCTTCCCCACACAGGAGCAGCAGTGGTAGAACCACAGATTCAACACATGAGAGAGTGGAAACTGAGGCCACCTCAGTCCAGGCAGAAACTGCAACAACCACTGACATTTCACAGCCTTTGGATGATCCAGATCAGGAGCTAGAGCTGGATTTTAATGACTGTATTTCAGAGCACTTTGCCAGACATGATGCCCCTCTTAGCCTTGAAGAGGACTTTCCTTTAGATCTGGCATGTTCTTCTCCTTTCAGTCACCAGCAGGCAGCAGCTTCAAACACTTTAGAGACAGGCAGTCTGACCCCTGCCACCTGTTCATCAGAGATTTCAGACACTGATAATAACAGCTTGTACAGTGAGATGGGATCTTCTGCTCTGTTCTTCCATGGATGCTCCAGGGATGACGGACCTGGTGGAGAGGGGATGATTCCTGCATCAATGCTACCAGTCCATGCCAGCTTGATATTCCAGGCAGATTCAATGGAAATAACATTATTCCCTACGGAAGATGAGCCGGAAAATGATGTTGATGCATATGCTGCTGGAGAGGAAGAAGGGGATGTGGATGAATATGATGATGAAGATGAAGATGTGGACTTAAATGATGACAGTGATTTGGAACAGCAAGTTGAAGCCATAAAGATTGGGGCAAGGGGTGTTGATGATCAAAATGACGAGGATACATCTGCTTCTTTCCTAAATTCACTTTCTGAGAACTCAATTAACGATGGAGTAGATGAGTCATTTGCTTATCAGGATGACACAGAGGAGTCAATTGATTCCACCTCTTGTAATGGAGATGAAGATGACCACCTGTACAGCACAGAGAGACATGCTGAGCTGGCACAGCAATTTCCTCCACAAGATGACCATGTGCAGTCTGTAAGCCATGCACGACCAGAATCCTCTGGAAGTGAGAGTGAAATGGAGATTTCCTCCGGATCTTCTGGGCCATCGAATGCATTAGTTCAGCAACATATATCGGTCTGCACAGCACATGCTGAAGACATAAGCACACTTAATTCAACGGAAGAATGTGCAAAGAGACAAGATTCTTCAAGCGATATTAGGGAACAACATGAAGAAAATCAACAGAGCACAGATCCCAAAAATGCAGAGGAAGCAGACAATGCAGGCTGTGTAGTGTCTCAACAAATTGTCCATACACAAATTCAAGCCACAGGAAATCAGGAAAGCTCAGCAGGACTAGGTGAAGTATCAGAAACAAACACTAAACCAGACCTTTGTGTGCTTGGTGCCACAGCAGCTGGCATAGATAATAAGATAAATATACATGATGATAAAGATCTAGATCAAAAAAATGGAAACAACTCTGAATTCATGAATACCTCACTCCAACTTGATGAGACAGCAACCAATGATCTCAACAAGGGAGTCCCTTTGTTGTCCTATCCTAAAGATGATTGTAGCCCCACAAACATACCAGTTTGCGCCTATCCCGAGCTGTCTGAAGTACCAGATAATTTAACTCTTGCTGATATTTCTCCAACTGAACAGTCTCTTGATCAAGACAACCTAACCGAAAATCAACCCAGTACAGATGATATAAGTCTTGGCTCTCTAACTATGACCTGTTCCACTTACAGCATGCTCGCCATCTCACCAAAGAAGGAGAACTCCCAAAGCAGGATAACAGAAAAGAGTGTTTCTTCTGAAGATTGGGCTCCAAAAGAATCATGCTGTGACTTTAGGCCAGAGAATTTGTTCATGTGTGAGATAACTGGATCACTGCACAATAAGGGGCTATCTGTGACTCCCAACATTTCTGCCCGAGATAACATGATGGGTGATCTCGAGGATAACAACAGCTACTGTCTCTTGCCAGAAAAGATGTCAAATAATGAAGCTGGTATGCTGGAGTCAAATTTGTCTACTTGGAAATCCATTGAGGACCTTTCAGAGGCAGGAGGGGGCGAGGATGATGCAAACAACCTCCAGAATCCAGACAATAATGCACTTATACAATGCCATTCAGAAAATATCCAGGAAACTACATGGAACAACCCTGAAAAAAGCTGTTCACCCAGTATGCCAAGTGCTCAGTCAACGTGTATACCATTAAATATCCTTTCACATGATGGGAAAGATGAGAAAGACCAGACCACCGACACAGATTTTAACATTCCTGAGGAACCCACATTGAAAATATTCATAGAAGAAAGCCCTGACATTTTGCCTATACAGGGAACAGAAGTCCTGGAATCAGCTCAAGAAGAGGATAAAGCACTGATTTTAGCTTCTAACAATTTGTACAAACAAAATGATCTCTGTGAGCCTAACACAACAAATAAAATATCAGACAAGCCAAGTGACATACAAATTCATGAAACTTCTGAACAGATGTGCCTGGTGAATACTGATCCAACAGTCTCAGAAGACAAGCTTGTATTTAAACTAGAAGGAGGGTCATTTGGCAACTTTGACCACAAAAAGAAATCAAGTGAACCAAAGCGTTATATTTCCTTTTCTGACAAGTCTCTGATACACAAAGAGATAGCTTCCTGCTCTAATAAGGGGGTAACAACCGGGGAACCAAATTTAGATACCAGACAGTCTAACATTACAAAAGATGAACACCAGCTTACTTTTGGTAGTCAAGTTGCTGACAAACAAATTGAACCAAAGACTGAAAGTAGTACATGTATTTCACTCAAGGAAAAGGAGGCCATCGTACCGTGCCCAAAAGAGGAGCCAAATGAAAACGTCAGAGAGAAGAAGAATAATGTTTTAGAACTGAGTAAAGAAGAAACTGAAGTCTCACAGAAACCAAGTAACTCTGATGCAGAAAAAGTAGAACTGAATACCACCATAGAAAACTGTGGTACGGGAGAAGCTGTTTCAGATAGCAAGATACCAAAGGAACCTGTCACCTCTGATGACAGCAAAATTGCCCAGGAGAAAAAGAAAGACGTCAAAAATAAAGACAGCAAACCTAACGTTAAAAAAACACAACAAACTTCCGCAAATGATACATTTTCGCAGACTAACAAAGATACTCCAGAAACTCAACAGCAAATACACACAAATGATGCTAGAGAAGAGAAAGACGATCATCAAACACCAGTTCAAACTGTATTCCACTCTGCAGACTCCAGTTCCAATGCCCTTGAGAGAAACGACAATTTGACAGAATCAGCTGGTTCTACTGACTCAAATGGTCTCAGCAATTCAGATCAGAAAGAAGCACTTTATCATGGTACCTTAGAAGAGCTGGAATCACATATAAGCACACAAGATGCGACTGATGATGTCAGGGCCTCTTCAACTTTTGTAGAAGAAATTTCAGAAATCAGCAGACATCCCGCTCCTTCCTCATCCACAGATGTGTTGGAGGAGGACCTTCCTGCACCTATCCAAGAGTCCCAGTCTTCATTTAACAGTTCTCAAATACACAGTCTCCTCACTCACAGAGAAGAAACACTAAACGATGGACTGCGTCAAGATGAATCACAGAGCTCTCTTGAAGGGATAAATACTGACCAGCCAGATGTTGAGTCTGAGGAAGAATTATCGATCTCACTTCCAGTACAGGATACGCATCAAAATGTGAATGAGCAGTCAGGCTTAAAATCAAACACTTGCAGACAAGAGAAACCTGAAGGTGTGTTGTATTTCAAATCACAGTTACTGTGCTGTTGTTTGTTAAATGTACAAAAGTGGTATTGTGTGAAAAGTAATTTCTACATATACAGGGTCACTATTAAAAATGAAAACATTGATGCATTTTTTTGGCTCTTTTAAGCAGTGTGCTTGGAACACAGACCAGAATCACCTAAAAGCCCCCAAACCTGCCCCATTCGATGTATAGGACACAGAGATAGTAGTCCTGCTCACAGAAAATCAAGCTTGAGCAATGAAAGAGAGATATTACCATGCATCCCCTCTGCGTTAAATTTCCCTGTGCAAGCGAGACAACATCCAACTGAAAAGCACACTGATCACCTGGATGTGTGTTCAATCAACTACAGAACAAAGGACTCGAAGGAATTGGATCTCTCCTTAAAAAATACCAGTATGTCTTACTGAGTACAGTATGTTTATTGCATGAAGTGTGTCATTTTCTAAAAGCGTGCCATATTTGACTTTAAGTGTATGAAGCCCAAAGAATTTACTATGTCTGTATTTCCACGTTTTAATTAAAAAGTCGGCTCATGTAACGAAACAGACAGCGATGGATCGATTCCTGAGCTGGAAGAACCGAACAGAAGCCTCTTGAAAACTTCAGACCCACAAGTACGTAACTAATATGTGCTTGTAAAGGAAATGTTGTCATGTTGAAAAATACAAGAGAAATGCCTAAATTTATCTGATTTAATCTCACTCAGATATCACATTCTGCGGCGGACGAGTCAGTGAGCAAAACTAAGCAGAGTCGGAGTGAGAAAAAGGCACGAAAGGTATGTGAAACCTTAAGGATTCCAGCTGTTTGAGACTTGTTTACAAAGTTTATGACACAATAATGTCTTTCTTTTCTCATTCAGCAAAAAAAAAGCTTTTCTTTCTTGTTGTGGGTTGTGTAGGCTATGTCTAAGCTTGGCTTAAAACAGATCCATGGAGTTACACGGATTACCATCCGGAAGTCCAAGAATATCCTATTTGTAATTACCCGCCCAGATGTCTTCAAAAGCCCTGCATCAGATATCTACATAGTCTTTGGGGAGGCCAAGGTTAGCATTTCCATTAACTTTTGATCATTTGTCTTGTTTAAATGTGTTCAAATAAAATTTGTCAAGGTCCAGTTACATTACATTTATTCAATACAACATTACATTACATTCCATGTTTACTGAGGTCCAAATAAGCAACAACATGATGACAAAGCGTTTACGTTTAATGGCTGTTAAGTATTGATTGAGTTAATGGTGGCGGTGGTATTGGTGGTGGTGGTGGTGGCGGTGGCGGTGAAGTGGTGGCTGGTAGTAGCGGCGGTGGTGGTGCTGGTGGTGGTGGTGGTGTTGGTGGCGGTGGTGGCGGCGGTGGTGGTGCTGGTGGTGGTGGTGGTGTTAAAGTGGCGGTGGCGGCGGTGGTGGTGGTGGCGGTGAGCCGATGGTGGTGGCGGTGGTGGCGGTGGCGGTGGTGGTGGCGGTGGTGGTGGTGGTGGTGGCGGTGGTAGGGTGGTGGTGGTGGTGGTGGTGGTGGTGGTGGCGGTGGTGGTGGCGGTGGTGGCGGTGGTGGTGGCGGTGGTGGAGTGGTGGTGGTGGTGGCGGTGGTGGCGGTGGCGGTGGTGGTGGCGGTTGGTGAGTGGTGCCGTCGGTGGTGGTGGCGGTGGTGGCGGTGGTGAGTGGTGGTGTGGTGGTAATTAGTAGCGGTGGTGGCGGTGGCGGTGGTGGTGGTGGCGGTGGTGGTGGTGGTGGGTGGTGGTGTTAGTGGCGGTGGTGGTGGCCGGTGAGGTGGCGGTGGTGATGGCGGTGAGTGGCGGTGGTGGGAGTGGTGGTGGTGGTAGCGGTAGTGGAGTGGTGGTGGTGGTGGTGGTGGTGGTGGTGGTGGTAGCGGTGGTGGTGGTGAGGTGGTGGTGGTGGTGGTGAGTGTTGGTGGCGGTGGTGGTGGCCGGTGGTGGCCGGTGGTGGTGGCCGGTGGCCGGTGGTAGTGGCGGTGGTGGGAGGTGGTGGTGGCGGTGGTGGTGGTGGTGGTGGTGGTATTGGTGGCCCGGTGGTGGTAGCGGTGGTGGCGGTGGTGGTGGCGGTGGCCGGTGGTGGTGGCGGTGGTGGGAAGTGGTGGTAAGCGGTGGTGGTGGTGGTGGTGGTGGTGATTGGTGGGAGTGGTGGTGGCGGTGGTGGCGGTGGTGGTGGCGGTGGTGGCCAGGCTGGTGGTGGTGGTGGGGTGGTGGTGATTGGTGGCGGTGGTGGTTGGTGAGTGGCGCGGCGGTGGTGGCGGTGGCGGTGGTGGTGGCGGTGGCCCGGTGGCGGTGGTGGTGGGATTGGCGGTGAGGTAGCGGTGGTGGTGGTGGTGGTGGTGGTGGTGGTGTTGGTGGCGGTGGTGGTTGGCGGTGGTGGTGGTGGCGAGTGGCGGTGGTGGTGGCGGCGGCGGTGGTGAGTGGCGGTGGCGGTGGCGGTGGTGGTGGCAGGTGGTGGTGACGGTGGTGAGTGGCGGTGGTGGTGGCCGGTGGTGGCGGTGGTGGTGGCGGTGGTGGCGGTGGTGGAAGTGGTGGTGGCCCAGTGGTGGTGGTGATTGGTGGTGGTGGTGGTGGTGGTGTTAAGTGGCGGTGGTGTTGGCGGTGGTGGTGGCAGCGGTGGTGGTGGCGGTGGTGGCGGGTGGTAAAGGGAGTGGTGGTGGCGGTGGTGGGAGTGGTGGTGGTGGTGGCGGTGGTGGGAGAGTGGTGGTGGCGGTGGTGGTGGCGGTGGTGGCGGTGGTGAGAGTGGTGGTGGCGGTGGTGGCGGTGGCGGTGGTGGTGGCGGTGGTGGGAGTGGTGGTGGTGGTGGTGGTGGCGGTGGTGGTGGCGGTGGTGGCGGTGGCGGTGGTGGTGGCGGTGGTGGGAGTGGTGGTGGTGGTGGCGGTGGTAAGCGATTGGTAAAGTGGTGGTGGCCCAGTGGTGGGAGTGGAGTGGTGGTGGTGGCGGTGGTGGCGGTGGTGGGAGTGGTGGTGGCGGTGGTGGTGGCGGTGGTGGCGGTTGGTGGTGGCGGTGGTGGTGGTGGTGGTGGTGGTGGTGGTGTTGGTGGCCGGTGGTGGTGGCGGTGGTGGCGGTGGCGGTGGTGGTGGCGGTGGTAGAAGAGTGGTGGTGGCGGTGGTGGCGGTGGCGGTGGTGGTAGTGGTGGTGGTAGTGGTGGTGGTAGCAGTGGCCGGTAGTGGTGGTGGTAGTGGTGGTGGTGGTTGGCCCAGTGGTGAAGTGGTGGTGGCGGTGGTTGGCGGTGGTGGTGGCCGGATTGGTGGCGGTGGCGGTGGTGGTGGTGAGGGTTGGTGGTGGTGGTGGTGGTAGCGGTGGTGTTAGTGCGTGGCAGCGGCGGTGGTGGTGTGATGGCGGTGGTGGTGGCGGTGGCGGTGGTGGTGGCGGTGGTGGCGGTGGCGTTGGTGGCGGTGGTGGTGGTTGGCGGTGGCGGTGGTGGTGGCGGTGGTGGTGGTGGTGGCGGTGGTTGGTGGTGGTGGTGGTGGCGGTGGTGGTGGCGGTGGCGGTGGTGGTGGCGGTAGCGGTGGCGTTGGTGGCGGTGGCGGTGGTGGTGGTGGCGGTGGTGGTGGCGGTGGTGGTGGTGGTGGCGGTGGTGTGGTGGTGGTGGTGGTGGTGGTGGGGTGTTGGTGGCGGTGGTGGTGGTGGCGGCGGCGGTGGTGGTGTGGTGGTGGCGGTGGTGGTGGCGGCGGTGGCGGTGGCGGTGGCTGGTGGCGGTGGTGGTGGCGGTGGCGGTGGTGGTGGTAGCGGTGGTGTTGGTGGTGGCGGCGGCGGCCCGGTGGTGGTGGCGGTGGTGGCGGTGGTGGTGGCGGTGGCGGTGGCGGTGGCGGTGGTGGTGGCGGTGGCGGTGGTGGTGGTAGCGAGTGGCGGTGGTGGTGGTGGCGAGCGGCCGGTGGTGGTGGCAGTGGTGGTGGCGGTGGCGGTGGCGGTGGTGGTGGCGGTGGCGGTGGCGGTGGTGGTAGCAGGTGGTGGTGGTGGCGGTGGTGGCGGTGGTGGTGGCGGTGGTGGCGGTGGTGAAGAATGGTGGTGGCGGTGGTGGTGGTGGTGGTGGTGGTGGTGGTGGTGTTGGTGGCGGTGAGATGGTGGCGGTCGGTGGTGGCGGCGGCGGTGGTGGTGGCAGAAGTGGTGGCGATTGGTAAAGTGGTGGTGGCGGTGGTGGGAAGTGGTGGTGGTGGTGGCGGTGGTGGAGTGGTGGTGGCGGTGGTGGTGGCGGTGGTGGCGGTGGTGGGAGTGGTGGTGGCGGTGGTGGCGGTGGCGGTGGTGGTGGCGGTGGTAGGGGTGGTGGTGGTGGTTGGTGGCGGTGGTGGTGGCGGTGGTGGCGGTGGCGGTGGTGGTAGCGGTGGTGGGAGTGGTGGTGGTGGTGGCGGTGGTGGCGGTTGGTAAGTGGTGGTAGCGGTGGTGGGTGGTGGTGGTAGGCGCGGTGGTGGCAGTGGTAGAGTGGTGGTGGCGGTGGTGGTGGCGGTGAGAAATTGGCGGTCGGTGGTGGCGGTGGTGGTGGTGGTGGTGGTGGTGGTGAGTGTGATGGTGGCGGTGGTGGTGGCGGTGGTGGCGAGTGGCGGTGGTGTGGTGGCGGTGGTGGAGTGGTGGTGGCCGGTGGTGGTGGTGGTGGTGGTGGTGGTGGTGGTGTTGGTAGGGGTGGTGGTGGCGGGTGGTGGCCGGTGGTGGTGGCGGTGGTGGCGGTGGCGGTGGTGGTGGTGGTGGTGGTGGTGGTGGTGGTTGGTGGCGGTGAGTGGTGGTGGCGGCGGCCCGGTGGTGATGGCTTGGTGGCGGTGGTGATGGCGGTGGCCGGTGGTGGTGGCGGTGGTGGCGGTGGCGATTGGTGGCGGTGGTGGTGGTGGCGGTGGCGGTGGTGGTGGCGGTGGTCGGTGGTGGTGGCGGTGGTGGTGGTGGTGGTGGTGGCCGGTGGTGGTGGCGGTGGCGGTGGTGGTGGCCGGTGGTGGCGGTGGCGTTGGTGGCGGTGGCGGTGGTGGTGGTAGCCGGTGGTGGTGGCGGTGGTGGTGGTGGTGGCGGTGGTGGTGGTGGTGGTGGTGGTGAGTGGTGATGGTGGCGGTTGGTGTTGGTGGTGGCGGCGGCGGTGGTGGTGGCGGTGGTGGCGGTGGTGATGGCGGTGGCGGTGGCGGTTGGCGGTGGCGGTGTGGTGGTGGCAGTGGCGGTGGTGGTGGTGGCGGTGGTGGTGGTGGCAGACGGCGGTGGTGGTGGCGGTGGTGGCGGTGGTGGTGGCGGTGGCGGTGGCGGTGGCGGTGGTGGTGGCGGTGGCGGTGGTGGTGGTGGCGGTGGCGGTGGTGGTTGGTGGTGGCGGCGGTGGTGGTGGCGGTGGTGGTGGCGGTGGCGGTGGCGGTGGTGGTAGCGGTGGCCGGTGGCGGTGGCGGTGGTGGTGGCGGTGGTGGCGGTGGCGTTGGTGGCGGTGGTGGTGAGTGGCCGGTGGTGGCGGTGGTGGTGGTGGTGGCGGTGGTGGCCGGTGGCGTTGGTGGCTGGTGGCGGTGGTGGTGGCCCGGTGGTGGCACGGTGGCGTTGGTGGCGGCGGTGGTGGTGGTGGTGGGTGGTGGTGGTGGTGTTAATGGTGGCGGTGGTATTGGCGGTGGTGGTGGTGGCGGTGGCGGTGGTGGTGGCGGCGGCGGTGGTGGTGACGGTGGTGGCGGTGGTGGTGGCGGTGGCGGTGGCGGTGGTGAAGGTGGCCGGTGGTGGTGGCGGTGGTGGCGGTGGTGGTGGTGGCGGTGGCGGTGGTGGTGGCGGCGGCGGTGGTGGTGGCGGGTAGTAGCGGTAGTAGTAGCGGTGGCGGTGGCGGTAGTGGTAGCGGTGGTGGTGGCGGTGGTGAGTAGCGGTGAGTGGGAAATGGTAGTGGCGGTATTGGTGGTGGTGGTGGTAGTGGTAGTAGTTGGTAACGGTAGTATTAGCGGTAGTGGCGTGGCAGTAGCAGTGGTGGTAGCGGTAGTAGCAATGGTAGCGGTGGTGGTGGTGGTAGCGATGGTAGCGCGGTAGTAGTGGCGTGGCAGTGGCGGTGGTGGTGGCAGCGGCAGTGTAGTGGCAGTGGCGGTAGTAGCGGTAGTAAAAGTAGTAGTAGCAGTAACAGTAGCAGTAGTAACGCATACTAAATAAATGCATACTTATTTGTCCAATCATCCTTAAATATTCTGTCATTGTCATTAGTTTACTAATTTCATAGAAAAAATATAAAAGTTTCTGAGATTAGTCCAAAGAGCTGATTTTATTTTTAAATGAAATAAAATTATATTTAAATGCAAGTGACTGAATAAATCACAACAGAAGATCTGCTACAGATGGCATGTAACCTAAACCTAGGTTACATGCTATGGAAACCTAGATACTGAACTATGGACTGTCAGCTATGGACTATTTTGATTTGTCAATATAATTTATTAATAATTTATTGGATCTTCATCAGGGATCACAGTTGCCAGTTGATAGTATAAGTATAGTGCAGGCTTGTAAGAGAAAAATTCATCATTCTTCCCTTGCCTCTGTTACAGATCGAGGACCTGTCACAGCAAGTGCACAAGGCTGCAGCAGAGAAATTCAAGGTTCCCCTTGACCCTTCCCCTGTGACCCCTGACATCATGCCCAACCTCACCATAAAAGAAGAGAGTGAGGAAGAAGAGGAGGTAGAGAGTTGATACTGTTCTTGTAATTGCTCTCAAGTAGCCTGACTTTCATGAAATTTATTAAAATATAACTGGCACAATATAACTGACACACCTCTACCTCAGCTATATATCAAATAATATACTATAGGGTAATACCAATTGGCAACTTTAATATATTTAACCTGTTCCGATGCACCATTGTGTATTTAAGACTTGCCTTAAATGGACAAAAATTCAGCTTCTCTAACTTTCTCTCTGTTAGGTGGATGAGAGTGGACTGGAACAGAGAGATATAGAGCTGGTAATGGCACAGGCTAACGTGGCTCGGGCTAAAGCTGTCCGCGCACTACGTCACAACAAGAACGATATCGTCAACGCTATTATGGTAAGACAACATACTTTTTACAGTATATTTACTTAAACAGCTCTGTGACTGTAAGCCTTTTTTTGTAAATATAGAAAGCTACAGAAAATTATTCTACCTCTGTGCTCCTTCATATTTAGAGAGTAATAATGTTTTTTATTACATATATTCTATCTTCAGGAGCTAACCATGTGATAGAAGAGGTCTTGCCTGCCCACAGCTTTTCTTCCTGGCATACCCATCAACCCTTCCCAGTAATGCTGCTACATACCTTCAATGCCCTTTACCTGCTAAATAAACTCTATAAAAAATGACCTGTTTGTTATTTCATATATTTCATTAACTGAAACTCTGTAATCACCCACACAGTGTGTTAAATATGCTAGATTTGGGATGTATTTGCGGTGACATTTAATCACACTTTACTCAAAGCACATGTGTTGTGATGCTAGCTGTGACTGGCAAACATTGCATCAAGCCCAACACTGAAATATAAACTAGCAGATGGTATTCTATATTCGTCTCATTCTATAATCGTGAATATGTATTCTTGTATACTTACTCTTTCACTCTGTCCAACAGCCAGGAGGTGGAGATGTGGCATTTATCTAAGCATTTTCCAATGCAACATGGAGTGTGAATATAATTATCTTATCAAGTAGATCATTCATATGTGCTTGGGATCTATTATGCGAACTAAATGATGAATTATTAACTTGTATCTCTTAATCAAAATGAGTTACAATACTTTTAGAGACTAGTCATTTGTCTCTACAATAACCTGTGCCATCACTTAACACACTAAGAGTTTTTATGAACCAAACAGAATAGACATTTATATTGCCGAACACTTTGTGATGGGATGCCAGTCCATCACAAAGCTACAACTATAATCAGCTCTCTATAAATGGAAGTCGAGCCAGAAACCTGTTCTATTTTAATAATCATGGAGGAATCAATCCATAGTATCGGTAAATTTCACTGTAATATGTGAAAGCAGTGACAGTGGCAGAGGGGAAATAATATGATGCATATGAACATAAGGAAAAACATTCAAGCTCCTAAGGATCCTATGATCTTCTGGGTGACACCATATATTGGAAAGATTATAAATCATTACGTTACAGCTGTTTAAAGACTCTTTACTGAGTATGCATGTTGTGAATAAGAGTCCTCAGATGAAACTCCAAGCAAAAGATGAAACAGGATGAAACAATGAATGCCAGACTGTAAGTGTGCACCTCACTGGTTATTTTAATTTAGACCAAGGCATAGTTACCCATGGGATTTCCCAACAAAGGGGTCCTAAAAATAGGACTTTCACTTTGTATAGTGCCACAGAGAAATACACAAACAAAAGAAACTTTGGTCAGCGACGCAGCTTTCAAGTTTATTGTCATCTGCATAAAGAGTACTTTAAGCATCTAAACACTATGAAATTCATGTGCTACTTTTGTACACTCCTACCCAAACACAGTGCAAAATGATAAGTAGTTTTAGTTTTTTCAACTAAAATAATAGTAAACAAACATGCAGTCATTAGGACATATCATATGAGGTAACATATTCTAGATGGCTGCTCCCCACCTGTGTGAGGGGACACCACAGCAGACCAACTGATCCACACTTGGCACAGGACACCCTTCCTGACACAACCCTCCCAATTTTATCCAGGCTTGGGACTAGCACTGCATCCAGGGGCTAGGGTTTGGGCACTGGCTGGGAATTGAACCCGGGCCTTCTGCATGGTAGGTGAGAAACCTACCACTGAACCACCAGCACCCTGAGGTAACATATTCTGGTAACAAATAATAATGATATTGTTTGAAAAATGTAGCAATGTGTATAGTCCAAAGGTGTTATAGTAGGAAATATTACACATACAAGGACAGTCATAGTCTGATTTTGTTTACCACTGCTTCAAGGGGAGTAGGTCCTCAGTGATGTGAACAATGAGGAAATTGAAGCTATTGACCCACTCCACATCAATCATGATGGTGTTGTGCTCTCTTTCCTGTCTCCTAAAGTCCAATACAAGCTCCACGGTCTTTGGGTTGATGTTGACTGAGAAGTGGTTTTCCTTGCACCAGTATATTAGGATGTGCACTCTTTTCATTGAACTTTGGAGCTGTTTGTGGTTACCCAGTCGTATGTGGAGTGTTGAGGTTCAGCAGGATGGACATGTTGCTGCCAATTCTTACCACCTGGCATCTGCCTGAGGGGAAATCCAGGATCCAGCTGCTGGGAGTAGCTCAGGGTCAGAGTTTCATGTAAAGCTTGGAGGGAGCAATAGTATTGAGTCCACAAACAGCATTTTTACATATGTGTTCTTTTTGTCCAGGTGGAAGAGAGTGTTATGTAGGATGAAGACCGTGTCAGTGGAGCGGTTGCTGCAGTAAGCAAACTGCAGTGGGTTGAGTGAGGCAGGCACCACAGAGCAAATGTAGTATCTGATGAGCCTTTCAAAGAATTTGCTGACAGCGAGAGCCAGAGTGCGGGTGCCAGTCGTTCAAGCTGGTTTCCATAGATTTCTTTAGTACAGGCACAATGGTGCAGATTCTGAAACATGTGAGGACTATAGACAGGGAGCAGAAGAGGTTGAAAATGTCTGTGAAAACACCAGGCCTGTGCATTGCTTTAAGGATGCGGCCATGGATGCGATCTGGACCTCCATCCTTTCGGATATTCCCCCGTCGGAAGGATCTGGTTACATCCGCTACAGAGATGGAAAGTGTATTAACCTTCACAGTATTGGCCGCAGGAGCTCTCTCCTTGGGGGCAAGGTTGTTTGCTTCAAAATGAGCATAAATAGTTTAAGCTCTTCCAGTAGAGAAGCAGCAGTGTTCACAGTTCGATTCTGAAATCATGTGCAAATTTATAATACTATGCAACCTGTTCATTTAATCACTGACCTTCAGTAACATTAGGCGGGTGGAAACCCAGTGTACCCAATGTAATTAGGATGTTAAAAAGTGATTGTGGTTTTAAAACATCAAGGAAATGAATTTCACTATTCAGATCAAATTTGCTTTTCAGGCAAATGCAATAAAGTAACACATATGACAATCTCTAACGGTAACTAATGTATTTTGGGGCGTATGAAAAGTGCCCGAGATGGTCAGACAATGGCAATTCATAATTCATGAACATTAGATCGCAGATTTCTCCTTGTAGAGTTTCTCAAGCAGTACAGATCAGCAACACATCACTTTACAAAGATATGATTTATTTGTAATACTACACCACTTTGGAAAGTTGGAGAGACAGAGAACAGAGTGTTTGGCTAAAGTCTGGTCTATTTCTGCCAAGTGGTCTAAAAGGTTATATTGGGTACAGATCAATGTAGTGTGAAGAAGACAGGCTGGGAGATTTCTCTCAGCCTGTAAGCGAAGGCCTCCATCGAAAGGTGAATTATGGAAACTAACAACTGTGAGGTTACACAAGTCAGAGAACATCGTGGTTATAAAAGATCCTGCTTCAAAATAATACTAAATATATACCAAAGTACTAGTGCGATGTTAGTAATGAAAAGTAAAGTTCAGAAGGTCACACAGACAAGATTTAAACAGCTTAAATGTTTTACTTCTGTAGGTCATCCAAACCACAACTGTGAAACAATACAGACAAAACAGTGGCTTTTTCTCTGAAGTAAAGCAGACAACATTTTAAAACATCCCAGGTGCTTATTCAGTGTTAAGCTGTGATACTGTACCACTTTTATTAGGCCATTTAGAGTTTCACCTTGAATTTCACCTTTAGTAATAATACAAGAGACTGTGTGTGTGTGCGTGCTGGGGGATGTCTGAACTTACAAGTCTAAAAATACTTAGGCACATAGAATAGTCCAATAATCCTACAATGATCTTAAAAAGTCATTCCAACTTTCATGTTTATTTGTGAACATGTACTAAGTTTAGTATTAAAAACAATTACGTATTAAGGCCAATCAAACTGTAAGGCATGAGAGCGTTTGATAAGGCGTAGCCCTATAAGGCTTCAGTTCACTGCTTTCAGACTCCAATTTGCCGTAACAGCCCGTGACCTCTGACCTCTAGCTCCACAGACATTCCAGGATCAGCTCTTAGAAGGCAGGACATTGGCTTGGAAGTGGCCCTGATTAGTGATATTCCCAGCAGGAAAGTAGCGAGCCACCACAAACGTAGAGCCATCGGATGCAACAGCTTTACCAACACCCAGCTTCTTTGAGCTCTTCCACACCATCGCAGTGAAGTGACCTGAGCAGGAGATGACACGTAGGTTACTTAGAAGTACGAGTGCATGCTTGAGCAAGCGTCAGAATGTCTGACTGACTTTGCAAGCGAGTGCCTCTAATATAAACGTCACAACTGCTATGTGACCACAGAGCTAAATATTTATGCGTTTGAAGAGGATGTGGAAAGAAGAAGATAGCATTTTCACATCTTAAATGTCCTCTTGCTCAGTTTTCCTTTCCTTCCCCTTTTTTTGTATCCTTTATGGTTTGATAAATTAAAGTCATCATGTGCTGGTAGATAATGCTCAGGCAGAGATGACACAATCCAACTGCTTTTAATGAGTATGGCATGCTGGGAGATATTACTCATCAACGGTTTTGCTCAATGGACATCCTGGGAGTGGGGGGTATTTGAAAAGCGTTATTTGGATCAAAAAAGCAAAAAGAGTATGCTTACCAGTTCCAGAGGTAAATCCAGGCTGGTTAAAGTTGTACTGGTTCACCTCATTATACCAGCGATCAGTCACATCCTTTCCTAACACACAACAAAATTATGAATAATGACTCATATCTATCATAACAAATGATTTCAGAATACAAGCAAGTATCTGGCATTCACCTTGAATTTAACTGAAATTCAGGCCCCATCCACACATTATATATATATTTCTGCAGATTTGTATGTGTTATGAAAGTTCTAGGACATTTATCATGACTCATGACAATGACTCTTGGACATTTATCATTTCACTTTGTTTCTTATACTCTTTTAAGGAACCACCACATTAGGATAACACACTGCATACACACTACTCCCCAGAGCTACAAACCACAATGTGAAAGCTGATTTTGGATAAGATTCAAGTCTAATCTTAAGCAGTAGTTTCACCTCATTGTCAGTCCACAACTATGAATCCTTTTCTTTTTTTATTTTAATTTAAAATTGGTGATTTTTCGCAATTCTCCCACTCTACCATTCAATACACAATAGACTTATTCTTGAGTGTTGACAAAGTATTATGACATACTATTGCCACATAATGGGCTGGGTGCTCATGTGGTTTAATAAAAAGGAAAAGAAAAAAAAAAGCTAGGTTTTCAAATACACTTTAAATGGGAATCAAATGGAAAATAGGTCATTGTGTACTATATGTCTCACAACTGACTAAAACCCTGGACGCAAATCTCTCAAATGCAGAATGGATGAATTCAGAAATATTGAGAAATATTGCATAGAATACAGTGATGTTTTATAGTGGAAATGAAGCATTAATGGAATATTCTTGACCTTGCACCAATCAATCAAGGACAATTAATTAAGTAAATTCTACCAAAAATAAGGATGTACCAAATCTAACAAGTGGTGTAACTGTCTAGCGCTGTTCATATTTAATTTGCAATATATAGACAAATATGGCAAATTAATTATTTTAACATTGCATAAATGAATCGAAACATTCCACTTAGTGAATAATAGCCAGTGATAATCAGTCCTGACCAATGAGGAATCAGATAGATAGAAAGATAGATAGATAGATAGATAGATAGATAGATAGATAGATAGATAGATAGATAGATAGATAGATAGATAGATAGATAGATACTTTATTCATCCCAATGGGAAATTTACACAGTAAATTTATATATAGTCAGAGTCACTCTGTCTTTTTTTTTTCTTTTCTAACTCTTAATAAACTATATAATGTATGTTTGTCACACTTTATGAATCATTCTGGACTGGTCAGACATTCCATTCCACTTAGACAGCATCTTAACAAGGCTAACATGGAGACTGTCACTACAAAATCAGTTCCAGCTGTTGCAAAGAGAGGAGCAGACAGGAGGGAAGAAGGAGGGGCAGATTCTTGCCATGACTTGGACAAAACCTCAATAAGACTTCTTTTGTTAGAATAAGAATAAGAAACAACATTTTTGTTGTTCAACCAAACCCATATTCATACCTGTTTGATCATAAGATGCCCAGGCTAGATTTTCTCCACAGTTTCCTCTACTGGATTCAACACTGTGTTTTAAAATCCTGGTGCTAGCCAAACTCTCAGAGTATCTACGTTTGTGGGTAGATGAAGAGTAAATTAATATGGTGCAAAAACAGATCAGGACATGATAATAGCAGCAGACATTAATGTAACGTACTACTCCCTTACCTTGCTGCCTCTCTGCAAAGTTTGTTGCTGAGCTTTAATGGCGGCGCTTGATGCTTCTTTCTGTACTCATTATGACACTTCTGCACCTCCTCATTGAATATCCTCGAGGCTAAGAGAGAGAGATAGCCACAATCGCAATAGTAAATGGTACAGTGGCAGTGTATAAGATGGCACTAAACACTTTCTTTATTAAGAGTGCTTTCATATAATAGAACACTGATCATCCATTTCATACAGTGTGTATGCTAGGCATCCCACATTTTCACATTAAGGCTCATTTTCACCAGATTGGGCACTTAGCACTTAGGGTACTAGAGCTTAGCACCAAAAACTAAACAATGCCCCCTTTTAATAACAATAGTGGCCTGTTTAAAGACCTACTGCATCATACTAGATGCTGAACAATGCAGTGACTATGGTCTCTTTCTCTCACTCTCTCTGTCTCTCTCTCTCACACACTCTCTCTCTCACACACACACACACACACACACACACACACACACACACACAAACAAACAAACACACACAAACACACAAAGCAAGCCAGTGAATAAAAAATGCACATGTCTGTCTTTTATGGCAAATTCCTCTGATTAAACATGAGAAAACAATTACATAGGATTCTGAAATGAACCATTTTTCTTACCTGACTTGCCCATGATGAAGAATATTTGCTTTCCTGGCCTTGTGCTTATTCACTGCTCTTGGAAGCTTCCACAGTCTCCCTCACCCTTTCTATTTCGCTCTCTCTCACTCACTCTCTGTCTCTCTCTCTCTCTCTCTCTCACACACACACACACACTCACTCACTCTCTTTCTTTCTCTCCCTTCTCAGACTTCCCTTCTTCAAGTCCTGTTGTGCTGCAGTTTTTGCTATATCTTTCTTTACCATAAATACACACACAACACAGCAGACATTTCAAAACCCACAATCTAGAATGTGAAAGAGCACTACCTTTCTCTCCTGGTCACATTCCCTCTTATTTCAATCTCTCTCTCTCTCTCTCTCTCTCTCTCTCTCTCTCTCTCTCTCTCTCTCTCTCCTGGTCTTTCTGTGCATGCTAAGAGAGAAGGAAACCTCTTCTTTGATTACATCATCAGTGTGAGCCATGTGACCTTATATGGGGCTGGCACGCCTGCTTTCACATGCAAACAGTGATCCACAGCACAGCTGTAGACTCACACAGAAAAAAGTGGTGGGTGTGTGTGTGTGTGTGTGTGTGTGATCAAACTAGGGTCAGATTCCCAGAATTGCAGACTCCCAACATGTTATTAGAAAGAGCCATGAGAATGTTGGCAATGTCTGCATCTTTTCTTCCTCTTTCATTCTTTACACACATTATTCCTCATCTGTAGTTTAAACACAAACACTTTCCAAGCCTGAAAAATATCAGGGGGACGGGGGAAGGGGGGCGGGGGCTGACTGAAAAACAGATCACATATTCTTAGTTGTCAGGTAGAATGTTGTTGACTGTAAATTTGATGATGCTGTATTCAGAATCATCAAATAAGAATTCAAATAAAATATAGAAAATTCTCTAATATTTTGCCTGTATAATGCTGCATGAATTGTTCTTGTCACATTCATCAATGCAAAATTAGTTTAATTTAACAATATGGCTTCCACCCGCGTTATATAGCATCTCATCATATTTAATTTACACTGAAGTACAGAGTTCAGCCTAGTACAACACAAAGCGGCTGCTCTAACAAGGCAATGGATATTATTTGGCTGACCCAAACTATTCCATTTCAAGCACAATGATGGTCTAGATAACCGACGTCAAAAAGGCGTCAAAAGGCCGTCGATCAGTTGCACATGGGTGTGAACATCTAAGCTTATCAATGCATACATCCTGCTATCTTTATAAACACATTTGCTCTAGGAAACGCTTATTTCTTGTAGTTTCTAGGCTCTGGGGTTGCTGAGTCTAGTGCACTCACCAGACTGTCCCAAACACATTTTGAAACGATATATTAGTCTTACTATTGAACTATCATCAAAATGTGTCTTTTGTAATAATGCTGTTCAGCCCATTTGCACAGAGAATTAGAAACTCTGGGTATATCTCAAACAGCTTCCTAGTTGCCTAGGTGGTGACTCAGTATATGGTGTATAAAGGTTGGGGCTCTGGTAAGGACCCTGGCTCACTACACATCGGACCACTAATAAGTAAATTTTATAAATCATTGTAAAATCCCAAACATATACTATATATATATATATATATATATGTATATATATATATATATATATATATATATATATATATATATATATATATATATATATATAGTATATGTTTGGGATTTTTTGATATATATATATATATATAGTATATGTTTGGGATTTTTTGATATATATATATATATATATATATATATATATATATATATATCGTGCAAAATCTAACGTCAGTAGATCATTTGAAAGCTACAAACAACAACAAGAAGCTACTTACATATGTCACTGGAGTTGGCTGAGAGTTGTGCCGCCATTTTTTAAGAGGTTTCAGAAAATATGTCGCCACTTTCAGTAAGGGAACATAGTGAACATAGACACACCCTAATTTTTGCGATGCAATGTGTGATTTTCAGTACACTAGAAGTATTTTCTGACTGCGAGAGACAGCCCCTAAAATGGCCGACTCCCCCGATCAGTGCCCTAACTTCTGAACTAGGGAGCTGATCGAGACAAAGCATGTCGCCAAGCATTAATAAGATTCATTCATTCATCTTCAGTAAGGGTTGCGTAATATTTGTTCATTGTTGTTATTCTAAAGCATATCAATGGCAACGGATATAAGAAGAGATGGTCTGATGAGCCTAAGCACAGGACTAGTTAACTAGTTATCTTCCACTACAGTTAGCTCTTAGTTACTAAATAGTGAAGAAGATTAATGCTGGCTTTCCATTAACACATATTCTACTTGTTTTAAAAAGTACACTCACCATACACCTGTACACCATGATGTGGCTGCACTGCAATGCATACAAACATTCACATACAGGTCAGTTAACGTGTACATCAGAATGGGGTGAAAAATTATATCTGACTTTGACCATTTCATTGTTGTTGGTGTAGAGTTAAGTGCATTTCTGAAACCGTTGTTGTCTTGGGATTTTCTTGCAGTCTAGAATTTATATCCGCAAGTGGCGGTTCTGCTGCTGAGAATGGATTTTTCACGAGAGGTCAGACAACTGCATCCAGCTGATTGGAAAGCCGCAGTAACTCAAATAAGCACACTACCGTGGGCAGAAAAGCATCTCTGAATGCACAACACATCAAACCTGGAGGCAGATGGGCCACAACAGCAGACCAGCCACAACGGATTCCACTCCTGATGTGTAGGAATAAGAATTTGAGGCTACAGCATGTAGAGGCTCACCTACACTGGACAGTAGTCTTTTTCTAAGTGAGCCTGAGCCATTTCTACTAAAACTCATCTGGTTTAAAAATCCGGCTGTACACTGATACAATGAGTGGCATGGCTCTAGTATAAACACACACTGTGTGTTACAAATGGGGATGGAAGAAGCTTATGTCATTATTCAGGGTGTCTTTTGAGTGTACATTGGCGTGGACACACTCTATCCTTTTCTCTTTATCTACAAGTAGCATGCACACCCAGACACATTAGTAGACACACCCACACATTCAATAGGAAAATGTTTAGGAGAATGTGAGAAAAGGTAATATATATATATATATATATATATATATATATATATATATATATATATATATATATATATATATATATATATATATGCAATGAAAATTTAAATGTAAAGAACCCAAATTTGTCTCAGATTAATGAACTGCCATCATATACAGTTGTGAGATTGGGCAACTCTTTGAGCTCCATCTACCAACATGCAACAATCATGACTACACTAAACTCCACATCCCAGAACACTCTTGTACTTCTTTGTACGCAGTCTCTGGACTTCTGATTATACTCACCTGTTCCCAATCACACACTCTCACACTCACGCACAATCACACACAAATCCTTTATTTCACATGTAGTCACTAGCACATATGAAAGTCTTTCCTCAGTTACACTCCATCCTGACCTTACCAAGCTGAGTATCTTATCTTGGTTTGGCTGGTTTTTGACTATTGTGTGAAGTATTTCCTTGTTCCAGTGTTTTGCTTTATCCTCTGGCTGCTATTTGCTAATCTCTTGAACTCTGCCTGTTTTTCACCTTTGGTGTTGCCTGAAGTTTTGGATCCGTTTGCCTTTTTCCTCATTAAAACCGCTCAAACTACGTTTTCATCCTTTCCGACTTTCATTACCTGACAGCAGTATTGTTGATTTTGGATTCTGATCCAGATTTGCCCTTGCTTTTTTTGGCAGACATGCTTTTTAATGCTGATTTTGGGTTCATTTATAATAATATGCACAAGTTTAACAAGAACTGGACTCCGTTCTCTAATAAGGCTTGAGGTGTAATCTTTAGATATTAGATATGTTTTGCAGCAATAATTCACCCCCTTAAACTTGTTAGTGTTGTGTTGCAAACTGACTTTTTTACCATTTGCTTTACACAATAGGTATAGCATTTAAATGTGGCCATTTTTTTGTGTGACACAGACAATGTTGCTTGTTATTCATGAGTTGAGGATGACCATGACTTCTTTTGGATCTGGTACTGGAAGGTTCTTCCATGTGTAGATGCCTGAGCTTTCTGAATGGATACCAGCACACCTCATAATTTCCAGATCAAGGATCATGTAACTGAATATGCAGAATTCTCTCATGAGGAAGTAGATGAGCTGCTTGGAGAAGGTCCAAAATCTGCTAGCCTAAAAGAGATGAATGATAGATTTTCAAAATTTGGCGAGTCCCAGACTTTGAGCACTTCCTGCTGTTCAAGCAGAGTCTGCTAAAGGTGTCATTGGCTTTGGCAGTACTACTGATTGTCCGCTCCGGGTATGGCTTGCCAGGCACAGGCAGGAACATGACTTTTGTCTTTGTGGTGCTAATGAATTTGGCGCATGATGAGAAGTGGTCCATCACACTCTCTGTACCTCCTGCTTTGTACTGCCATTTAGGGTAGAGGACCACAGGTTCTTTCACCTGATCAACTGTATGAACCCAGAAAGGCTCCACTACAGGAAGCCATCATGACCACATGTGAATCTGCTGCCAGTAAAGATTTCATGAAGGCCACTCTTTTCAGTTACACGGTGAATGTTGGGCTTATGGAAGACATATTTAGGGTAACAGGGAATGATTTCTTTTCCCAGGTAGCGGTGTTTACTGTTGTACTCTCTCAGCTCAGTTAGACCGACATGTGCCCCATCACAATATGTGTAGTAATAGCCTCTGGAATTTTTTATTTGTCAGGCATTTTATTTGTACGTTTTACACAGCCTGTACTAACTGAAAATGTGAATGTACCAAAGTGCTAGAAACATAGTGTTACAGTCATGCATTATTGCTGCTTTGAAATGTTTTAATGTTCTGGTGGCTCAATGCCAGTACTGACTATTGATCTCAAATTAGCTTTGTGAATCTTTGTGAGACATCTATAAACATGAAGAATTCCATACTGGGGCAATTCTGGCCAGAAAAAGAGTCAGTGTACAACCCCTAATGTTCAATCATTATTCATATTGAAATCCAAAACACAGTCTCTTCTGAAATTGCTGTGAACTTACCTCGGCTAGGAATGTAGAAAAATAATAACAGTACTTTACTCATTTAATAGAGATATTAGAATCTACAATCCTTACTTTATAATATTGGGATCTGTGTACATTGCATTTTCTTGGAATATTTTATTACAAGATTGTATTTATATAATCACGTTGTTTGAGATGCAGCCTGCACTACTGTCAGTTTAGCTATTACTGAAAATTAATCCTCACCATCTGGCCAATCAGAATTACGAATATAACAGTGCTGTCTCATATTAGTTTTATTCTAATAAACTACAGATCTTCAAAAACTACAAAAGCGAAGTTCTCTGATCAAAAAAGTCTGTACTTCTGCCTCACAGACAGATAATTTTGGCCATGGCATAGGGGAAGAAGAATCCTGCACTCTCACCACCGCAGAACATGTTCAGTTCCCCAGCACGGATAAAACTGATCGACCAGGGCTTCTTCCAATCCTGGGTTGTGTCAGAAAAGACTTCCAGCATAAAACCCATGCCAAATCGCTGATCCGTTGTGGCGACCCCTAAAAGGAGCAGCTAATAGAACAACTTTGAAGGTCTAATTAAAAATATAAGGATTTAAAAGTATGTTCTTCTAAATGAAAGTATTCCATTCTAATAATACATAAGAATAATAATAAAGTATAAATACTCAAATATTTTTCACCCCTGAACACCACTTAAATTACTTGTCCACCCGTTATGCATCTGAACACCACATTATCAGTTTAATTGCACAGATCAGACTGTACTCTAAATTTTAAAAGATTCTCCTCATTATTTTTAATGCATTTTTGTGTCAATGAGCAAAACACACACAGCAACAGAACAGAACAAATGTACTTTTAAAGATGCAAAAAATACCAGGATACCAAAAACATTGACCAAAGTAACAAATGAAATGTTAGCTGATATACATTAGAATAACAGTGCTGACACTGAAGACTCCTTCCATAAAAGTTGAACATGTTACAGAAAGATTCACCAAATCAACAATGCAGTACTTGTATTATAAGAATGTATAAACATAAACATGTCATTTGAATTGCAGCCTGCGCTGTCGGAGTTGTTGTTATAGAAAATGAATCAGTACCTTCTGACCGATCAAAACTGAGAACAACAATGTGGCATATTAGTTTCATTCTGATTTTAATGAAGTGGTCTGGGTGTTCGGGTTCGAGTTACAACTTTTGTTTAACTACAGAATCAAGACCAACCACCTCTGAACAAAGATCTGAATTTGTTTTTCAAAGATTAAACTTTCTTTTCAATTTCTTTACTTCTTCCTGAGCCTCTTTGACAGACATTTTTTCCTCTTTGTTATTTAACAGATTCACTTGTGCTACCTCACATACACTCAAGTGTTCTAATAGCTGACTGCGATCTAATCGCAGTACCCAGTTCTTCTTCATGTGGAAGGCCACAGCTACTTTATCCCATACAAAATATTCTCTCCTGTCCAGTGGACTGGCATTCCCTACATCATCCTCATTCTTCTCCAGGCCGTATTCATAATTATCTGAAGGTGACTGACAGTGCCAGGTCATTGTCTTTTGGCTGTACCCACACAAATCAGTATCAGGCTCAATATCAACAGGTAGGCGAGGATATTTCCTATAGTGCCTCATGTATTGTGGATGCACCAAAACAGAATAGACTATTTCTTTCCTGTAGAGCTTGGTGTCTAACACACGTAGAATCGGAGCAGTTCTGCTGCAGAACTGCTTGCTGTATTGTTTCAGGAGCTCTGTTAGTCGAAAAGTGAAGCGGAAGTTGCCATAACGGGATTCGGTCTGGAATGCAGGAGAAGTAGCGAAAGGGTTTTGTTGCATTGAGTCATCAGATATTGAAAGGCTCCACCACAGGTAGCCATCATTACCACCTCTGAATCCACTGTCAGTGAAGATTCCATGAAGGCCACTCTTCTCAGTTACATGGCAAACGTTGGACTCTTGGAAGACATATTCAGGATAACGGGGAATGCTTTCTTTTCCCAGGTAGTTGTGTTCAGGGAAGTCCTCTCTCAGCTCAGTTAAACCAACATGTTCCCCATTACAATATTTGTATTTAATGCCTTTGGTACTTATGCCATCCAACCATTCTCTAAAAAGAAACAATATTGATTTTAATTTGTCATACATTTTATCTGTACATGTTTTACCTGTCCTGTACTAATTGAAAATGTGAACTGACATAGATTTGCATACACTCAACACAATGATACAAAGTGCTTCAAAACTGCTGTGAGACTGTTGTATTGTCTATTACCTTTACATTCACAAAAAAGGTCACAGTGTCAATGTACGCAGAATAGCGCAAAATAATATCAGTATAGATTTAACAGAGAGCTGTAAATGTGTAGTGTGGCTGGACATTTTGATAAAGTAAGATAAATCATTAAAATCCCGGCTCTAACTAATAAACTTCATTAGGGTCCAGCAGCCATCACGGGTCCCCTGAAAAATGTTGGCTTATAACCGTATATAGTTCATAAAGATTAAAATATAGTCCTTTAATTTGACTAATCAGATATGCATGTCATCAAGCATATGTGTATGTCCTGCTGAATCTGTACTACATTCTACATATCAGCATTTTCAATAGGCCTGTTTTTAGTGGTGTATAATTTAGATATATTACTGAGTACAGCAGCAGGTTGAAAGCTCTACATCTTAAACATAATGCTGTAGTTGTAGCTTGTCATTAACATACCCCGAATAGGAAGAAACAAAGAAAAAGCCCTCAACCTGGAATCAAACATAATAGCATTTATCTATCTATCTATCTATCTATCTATCTATCTATCTATCTATCTATCTATCTATCTATCTATCTATCTATCAAATGAGGTAATGACACTGAGCTTTATGTGCTATGGCTTGTGAATTTTAATGTCACTGTTAATCAGTAACACTAACAGTTTAAACATAGCAGTTATATTTCAATTAAATCATTGTTATTATGTTATTTATTTAATAATTATGTAAATTATTTAATATATCCGTTTTCCCGTATATTCAGCGTTTACAGCTTTGACTACATTAGTGTGGTTCACAGCGCCATCTACAGGCAGGAGATTGAAACTACTGGACCTTTTCAGGTGTAACGGAATCTCTTTAAAAGAAATTGGTGATCAAGAACTAACTTTATCCTCGTGAAATAGTTATTAAATATTAAGAACGGAAGTGCTCCTCAAAGTGTCTATATCTCTAGTTCATGTAAATCATTAAAATTTTAGAATTTCTTGCTAAAAGTGATTTCGGGGCACTGGTATTTTCACTGGAATCTTCTCTTCTACGCGCTGTTCAATGAGTCGAACATTTAAACCGATTCACTTTGATTCTCTCAGTGAGTCGAGCATATAAATTGATTCACTCTAATTCACTTAGTGGGTTGATCATATAAACTGATTCACTCAATGAGTAAAGAACGTATATCGATTTTCTCTGATTCAGTCGGTGAGTCGAGCATGTAAACTGATTCAGTCGGTGAGTCGAGCATGTAAACTGATTCAGTCAGTGAGTCGAGCATGTAAACTGATTCAGTCAGTGAGTCGAGTATGTAAACTGATTCACTCAGTGAGTCGAGCATGTAAACCGATTCACTCAGTGAGTTGAGCATGTAAACTGATTCACTCAGTGAGTTGAGCATGTAAACTGATTCAGTCAGTGAGTCGAGCATGTAAACTGATTCAGCAAAGTGAGTTGAGCATGTAAACTGATTCAGTCAGTGAGTCGAGCATGTAAACTGATTCAGCCAGTGAGTCGAGCATGTAAACTGATTCACTCAGTGAGTTGAGCATGTAAACTGATTCACTCAGTGAGTTGAGCATGTAAACTGATTCAGTCAGTGAGTCGAGCATGTAAACTGATTCATTCAGTGAGTTGAGCATGTAAATTGATTCAGTCAGTGAGTCGAGCATGTAAACTGATTCAGTCGGTGAGTCGAGCATGTAAACTGATTCAGCCAGTGAGTTGAGCATGTAAACTGATTCACTCGGTGAGTTGAGCATGTAAACTGATTCAGTCAGTGAGTCGAGCATGTAAACTGATTCAGCCAGTGAGTCGAGCATGTAAACTGATTCACTCAGTGAGTTGAGCATGTAAACTGATTCAGTCAGTGAGTCGAGCATGTAAACTGATTCAGCCAGTGAGTTGAGCATGTAAACTGATTCACTCGGTGAGTTGAGCATGTAAACTGATTCAGTCAGTGAGTCGAGCATGTAAACTGATTCAGTCAGTGAGTCAAGCATGTAAACTGATTCATTCAGTGAGTTGAGCATGTAAATTGATTCAGTCAGTGAGTCGAGCATGTAAACTGATTCAGTCGGTGAGTTGAGCATGTAAACTGATTCAGTCAGTGAGTCGAGCATGTAAACTGATTCATTCAGTGAGTTGAGCATGTAAACTGATTCAGTCAGTGAGTCCAGCATGTAAACTGATTCATTCAGTGAGCTGAGCATGTAACTGATTCAGTCAGTGAGTCGAGCATGTAAACTGATTCAGTCAGTGTGGGTCGCGCTCTGTTGTACTGTGTAGTAAGTTTTATTTTTTGATTCTCTGTTTTATTTACTCTATTTCACTTTTTTTATTAACATAGAAGGAAAAGAAACAAGTTGATTTTATGTCTTGTATCTGTGATTTTTTATGATAAAAAGCGGTAGTGTCTTCTGCCTGGATTTCGAAACCACACTGAAAATATAACTTTATAAATGTTTATTTTATTACCTTACGACAGCCATGGTCACCTCTTCTTTTCTGTCCTCAGTGTACAAACAGGAAATGTTACAGCTTCCTCCCAGCCCCTGTAAACTGATGGCTGATTTTTGGCAAAATTTACAAATTAAAAAAAATATATATCTTAAAATATTAGCAAAAGAAGTAAGCTAATCTCAAAACCCAGTTGTTGTGATGTCAAAAGAAACAAATCTAGGCAGTTCTATGAAAATCCCCAAATGCTGACTCTGCACGCATCTTTTTATACCTTCGTCAACACATTACATAAGCCGCACTAATATTTCCTGAGGTACTTTCCTACTCTATAAAACCTTCGCGGCACAACACACCCTTAATCATTATTCTAAAAGCTTAACACATGATGGGTTCATGAAGAAATTCTTGGCCACTGTTCTGTAAGGAAACTATCTAAACCTGCTAAGCTTTTCAGTTTATTAAATATAATCACATGTACTTCAGATACGTATGTTGATCCTATTACCTTTCATTGCACTTTCCTTTACTGAGTGTCTTTTTGGTGTTTAAAATCAGAATCACATCATTTTATTTCTCATATACATTTACATATGAATTTGTTGTCGTTGTTTGGTCAACAACACGATACATTCAATACAGTACTCAACACACACGTCAAAAATTAACACAACCCTTTCTTAATACGCAAATATCACACCTCAGTTGTAGTCGTAATTTATCTTACACTTGGGGTGTAAATAGAATGCAATATTTAATAAATACAAATAATAACACATTTTAATATATTATTAACAATTTCTCTTACTTGTATAGACAATATTTGTGGTGATTAATAATAGCTGCAATAACTTTTTTAAAATGTATAGAGACGGAAATAAGGAGGAGGGGAATTGATAGGGAATCTATATAGAAAGAAAGAAAGAAAGAAAGAAAGAAAGAAAGAAAGAAAGAAAGAAAGAAAGAAAGAAAGAAAGAAAGAAAGAAAGAAAGAAAGAAAGAAAGAAAGAAAGAAAGAAAGAACAGACCGGGTATCATCAGGTAAATTAGCAATAAGAATCACCAGTCATAAAGATAACAAGCAGTTTCATCTTTGTTGTACCAGAAGGAACAAATCATCCTTTTTTTAGTCATCAGAGAACACTGTGGTGTTTTACACGTCTAAAATGGCCGTTGAATTTGGTAAATCTGGTGAATTTACATTCAGGTCTGACATCAGAAATTTCCGAGTCAGCCGAACCAGAAATGAAACTTTGAGGCATGCCCGAACATGCCTATAAATAAACCCAGGCAGAAATGATGCCAAAAATTCAACCAAAACCTGATTATGTTTTCCATTCTTTGCTGACTAAATCCTCATACTATATATTATATACTCACCAAATGAATGAATCAGATGAGACTTTTGGAGCAGCTCTTCTGATAAAACAACAGATTGAAACAGTGAAGTTTAAACCAGTGAAAAAACACAACACAGCTCCTCCTCTTCTGATGACTTATTGCTTCCTCATCTGTTTTGTGCACCCTGCTGAAAGACCCTTGTTTTCTAACCTGTTGAAAGGAAGACTCAGCTTCTGAATAAACAGATATACGTATTTTTTTTCTATTAAAAGTAAAGAGATGTCAAGGACTAAAGCTACCTCTGAGGCTTGAGGCCTGATGTCAAAAAGTCAACATTTTATTAATCAAACAAAAAGTCGAGTAATTGAGCAGAGTAACTGTTTAACAAAGCACTGGTTCATCTTTTTATACAGTTCTAAAACACAGTGATCTCACCAAGCTAGATTTTCCCTCTTTTTATTTGACCACACCGTGGCCCCACACTACATTTTTTGTCTAATGCCCCTTTAATGGTGGTATGATACCACCAGTCTTTCTCTCTGTTTTTTTCTTGAAGTTTATCTTTCTATTCATCCGTTAGTCATCTTGAAGCAAGTCACTTTCTACTTTGTGGCATGGAAGTTATTGTGGTGTCTGAAATTGTCGTTCAAAGTCGGCTGAACGTTTTTCTCACCAAAAACAAAACTTTGAGACAGCCCAAGCCTAATGAGAAATGAAACTTTGAGGCATGCCTGAACAAAACCTTATCACGATGCCAGAACTTAAACCAAAGCTTTAATATTGTCCAATTTCTGCTGAATAAATCTACAGATTGAATTCTGACACACATTTTTACATTTTATATTCAGCAGAAACCTTTCTTTCCAAAGTGATAAAATAAAAATGTTTATAAGGCATCATTTGAGAGGTGATCAGACCTAAGTATAATATCATTTGGACCACTTGAGTCAACAATTGAGTGAATTCATCCTGGCTTTCAGATCAGCTTCACTGCTTCAAGATCAAACCAGTTTAAGAAAACACACCTTCTGCTGAAATTATTGCTTATTCCTCATAAATCCTCGTAAATTAGTCATCATACACTTCCAAATAAACATTGCTTTGCTTCTAAAATATAAAGATATATATTTTTCCATTAAGACTAAGCCTATGTTAATGTCTATATTTAATTCTCACCAGTTTAATTCTTTTAGCGTTTCTCTTGTTTCTTCTTTGCCCTTGATTTTTATTCACATTGGTTAAGAATAAGCAAAAAACTTTCACTGATGAAGGTTAAAAAAGTTTAATTCATATCGAAAATCAGCAGTAAAACATTCCATAAATTGAAGTCCATTATAATAAATCAGGAGATTTTTCCAAAAATAGATTTTTAGGATTTTATTTATTGTGTACATGATGCTACAAGTGAATTATAAATAAATAGTGTAGCATATGTTTGAGATATCAGTCGTACACAGAACACCTTCACCTGCACCATTGAGAGCATCCTGACAGGAAGTATCACACCCTGGTTTGGAAACAGCACCAAACAGGACAGGCAAGCACTACAGAGGGTGGTGCGATCAGCCGAGCATACCATCCGCACCGAGCTTCCTGACCTGGACACTATATACAGCAAGCGGTGCTGGACCAAGTCCAGGAAGATAATGAAGGACCTCAGCCGTCCCAACAATGGACTCTTCTCTCTGTTGCGATCAGGGAAACGTTTCCGTTCCTTGAAGACAAACACAGAGCAAATGAGGAGGAGCTTCTTCCCACAGGCCATTTGGGCCCTCAACCAGAAGACCTAGTACCTGGACTTTCTAGACTTACCCCACACATGAACATTACATTCTACCTCAGCTGATTGTTGCACACACAAATTGCACTACTTGTATACTCTGCACTACTCTGCACACACAGTAACCACACTCACTGGACATCTTTGTGTGCATACTGCACCGACACTTTACATACCGTATTATTTATTGTCGTTACGTTTATATTTATATTTGACTTTTTTATCTACATACATGTATATACTATATATTATAGATGTTTATACACATATATTATTTATATATTTTTATAAATACTTATAAATATTATATTATATCACATTATCATTATATATTATAGATATTGTATTATTGTACTATTATATTATTTTTATTATATTATTTATATATAATATATTGTGTTATATTATTATTATTATTATTAAATATGTTTATATTATATTATATATATATATACACACTTTTATTATATATATATATATATATTTATATATACACATATATTTGTATATGTATATCCGATACACAATCAGCTTTACATAACTATTGGTGTTTTTCATAATTTATCATTTAATTTATCATTTATTATCTTTAATTTCTATTCTTCCTATTTTTCCATATATATTTGTATTACCTATATCCTTATACTTTCTTGTCCACACACTTTACTTTATATTCTTCTCAAATGTCGGACAGTCGTAATAAGCATTTCACTACATGTTGTACTGTGTATGATTTTGTATGTGACAAATAAAATTTGAATTTGAATTTGAATTTGAATTTGAATTTGAATTTGAATTTAAATTTGAATTTGAACACTGTGTGAGGTGAAATCGTCTGATCAGACAATGAGACATTTGAAGTAAAATATGCCAAAATAATACATAAGAATAATAATAATAAATATATATAATAATAAATAATAATAATAATAATAATAATAATAAATTATAAATACTCAAATATTTTTCACCCCTGAACACCACTTAAATTACTTGTCCACCCGTTATGCATCTGAACACCACATTATCAGTTTAATTGCACAGATCAGACTGTACTCTAAATTTTTAAAAGATTCTCCTCATTATTTTTAATGCATTTTTGTGTCCATGAGCAAAACACACACAGCAACAGAACAAATGTACTTTTAAAGATGCAAAAAATACCAGGATACCAAAAACACTGACCAAAGTAACAAATGAAATGTTAGCTGATATACATTAGAATAACAGTGCTGACACTGAAGACTCCTTCCATAAAAGTTGAACATGTTACAGAAAGATTCACCAAATCAACAATTCAACACTTGTATTATAAGAATGTATAAACATAAACATGTCATTTGAATTGCAGCCTGCGCTGTCGGAGTTGTTGTTATAGAAAATGAATCAGTACCTTCTGACCGATCAAAACTGAGAACAACAATAACAGTGCTGTGGCATATTAGTTTCATTCTGATTTTAATTTTAAAGATTAAACTTTCTTTTCAATTTCTTTACTTCTTCCTCAGCCTCTTCGACAGACATTTCATTCTCTTTTTTTTTTAACAGTTTCACTGGTGCTACCTTACATACACTCAAGTGTTTTAGTAGATGTCTGAGATCGAAATCCAGTACCCAGTCCTTCTTCATGTGGAAGGCCACGGCTACTTTATCCCATACAAAATATTCTCTCCTGTCCAGTGGACTGGCATTCCCTACATCATCCTCATTCTTCTCCAGGCCGTATTCATAATTATCTGAAGGCGACTGACAGCGCCAGGTCATTTGCTTTTGGCTGTACCCACACAAATCAGTATTAGGCTCAATATTAACAGGTAGGCGAGGATATTTCCTATAGTGTGTCATGTATTGTGGATGCACCAAAACACAATAGACTATTTCTTGCTTGTAGAGCTTGGTGCCTAACACACGTAGAATCGGAGAAGTTCTCCAGCAGAACTGCTTGCTGTATTGTTTCAGGAGCTCTGTTAGTGGAAGAGTGAAGCGGAAGTTGCCATAACGGGATTCAGTCTGGAATGCAGGAGAAGTGGCAAATTCTTCCAGGTATGGCTGTTTTTGCATTGAGTTAGCAGACATTGAAAGGCTCCACCACAGGAAGCCATCATCACCACCTCTGAATCCACTGTCATTGAAGATTCCATGAAGGCCACTCTTCTCAGTTACATGGCAAACATTGGACTCTTGGAAGACATATTTAGGATAACGGGGAATGCTTTTGTTTCTCAGGTACCGGTGTTTAGGGTTGTTCTTTCTCAGCTCAGATAGACTAACATGTGCCCCTTCATAATTCATGTAGTAATGGCCTCTGGAATTTGTGTCTCGTCTCCATTCTCTAAAAAGAAACAATATTGGTTTTAATTTGTCAGATATTTTATCTGTACATGCTTTACTTTATTTATACATGTTTCATTTTATCTATATAACATGAGGTGATGACACTGAGCTTTATTCACATTATGAGTTTTAAATTCTGTTATATTCTGTCCATGGACAACAGATAAAAATAGCATTTATAGTAATGTTTACTAATACACACTCTCCATGCTAAATAACCTTTACATGCATCATGTATTCATGAATTAAGCTTCTTGAGAGGATTATGTGCTATGGCTTGTAAATTATAATGTCACGAGAGATTGAAACTACTGGACCTTTTCAGGTGTAACAGAATATCTTTGAAAGAAATTGGTGATCAAGAACTAACTTTATCCTTGTGAAATAGTTATTAAATATTAAGAACGGAAGTGCTCCTCAAAGTGTCTATGTCTCTATTACTGTACATGTATTAAAATTCATTAAAGTCATTAAAATTTTAGAATTTCTTGATAAAAGTGATTTCGGAGCGCTGGTATTTTCACTGGAATCTTCTCCTCTACGCGCTGTCCGAATATTTAAACTGTTTCACTTTGATTCTCTCAGTGAGTCGAGCATATAAATTGATTCACTCTAATTCACTCAGTGGGCTGATCATATAAACCGATTCACTCTGATTCACTCAATGGTTTGAGAACGTATATCGATCTTCTCTGATCTTCACTGAGTCGAGCATGTAAACTGATTCAGTCACTGAGTCGCGCATGTAACCTGATTCAGTCAGTGAGTCGAGCATGTAAACTGATTCAGTCACTGAGTCGAGCATGTAAACTGATTCAGTCGGTGAGTCGAGCATGTAAACTGATTCAGTCACTGAGTCAAGCATGTAAAGTTGATGAAAGTTTTACTTTTTGATTCTCTGTTTTATTTACTATATTTTACGTTTTTATTAACATAGAAGGAAAAGAAACAAGTTGATTTTATGTCTTGTATCTGCGATTTTTTATGATAAAAAAGCAGTAGTGTCTTCTGCCTGGATTTCGAAACCACACTGAAAATAACCTTTAACGTTTTCTTTTTCAATTTATGACACAAGAAAATAATGACCAAAAGATAAACAAACCAACATTCTCTAAACTCGAAACTCAGGACTATAAAATCAAGAACATTTCCAACATTACTTGGTTTATCAAATTAGGCTGAAAATAAAAACCCACAACGTGTTTAACCTTCAAACTGGGGTAAATATTTATATAACAGGTTTCTATAATTAAAATTGTCAATATAACTTTATAAATGTTTATTTTATTACCTTACGACAGCCATGGTCACCTCTTCTTTTCTGTCCTCAGTGTACAAACAGGAAATGTTACAGCTTCCTCCCAGCCCCTGTAAACTGATGGCTGATTTTCAGCAAAATTAACAAATTTTAACAATAATATATTAAAATAATAGCAAAAGAAGTAAGCTAATCTCAAAACCCAGTTGTTGTGATGTCAAAAGAAACAAAACTAGGCAGTTCTATGAAAATCCCCAAATGCTGAATCAGCGCGCATCTTTTTATACCTTCGTCAACTTCCTTTTTCTTTTTACTTTTTGCAAGCCCTGTCCTCCTCTGCCACTAATATTTTCTGAGGTACTTTCCTACTCTATAAAACCTTCGCGGCACAACACACCCTTAATCATTATTCTAAAAGCTTAACACATGATGGGTTCATGAAGAAATTCTTGGCCACTGTTCTGTAAGGAAACTATCTAAACCTGCTAAGCTTTTCAGTTTATTAAATATAATCACATGTACTTCAGATACGTATGTTGATCCTATTACCTTTCATTGCACTTTCCTTTATTGAGTGTCTTTTTGGTGTTTAAAATCAGAATCACATCATTTTATTTCTCATATACATTTACATATGAATTTGTTGTTGTACAAATAATAACATATTTTAATATATTATTAACAATTTCTCTTACTCGTATAGACAATATCTGTGGTGATTAATAATAACTGCAATAACTTTTTTAAAAATTGAGAAGTTTAGCTTATGTATAGAGACGGAAAGAAGGAGGAGGGGAATCGATAGGGAATCTATATAGAGAGAAAGAAAGAAAGAAAGAAAGAAAGAAAGAAAGAAAGAAAGAAAGAAAGAAAGAAAGAAAGAAAGAAAGAAAGAAAGAAAGAAAGAAAGAAAGAAAGAAAGAAAGAACAGACCGGATATCATCAGGTAAATTAGCAATAAGAATCACCAGTCATAAAGATAACAAGCAGTTTCATCTTTGTTGTACCAGAAGGAACAAATCATCCTTTTTTTAGTCATCAGAGAACACTGTGGTGTTTTACACGTCTAAAATGGCCGTTGAATTTGGTAAATCTGGTGAATTTACATTCAGGTCTAACATCAGAAATTTCCGAGTCAGCCTAACCAGAAATGAAACTTTGAGGCATGCCCGAACATGCCTATAAATAAACCCAGGCAGAAATGATGCAAAAATTTCAATCAAAATCTGATTATGTTTTCCATTCTTTGCTGACTAAATCCTCATACTATATATTATATACTCACCAAATGAATGAATCAGATCAGACTTTTGGAGCAGCTCTTCTGATAAAACAACAGATTGAAACAGTGAAGTTCAAACCAGTGAGAAAACACAACACAGCTCCTCCTCTTCTGATGACTTATTGCTTCCTCATCTGTTTTGTGCACCCTGCTGAAAGACCCTTGTTTTCTAACCTGTTGAAAGGAAGACTCAGCTTCTGAATAAACAGATATACGTATTTTTTTCCATTAAAAGTAAAGAGATGTCATGGACTAAAGCTACCTCTGAAGCTTGAGGCCTGATCTCAAAAAGTCAACATTTTATTAATCAAACAAAAAGTCGAGTCAGTCTGTAGAGTAACTGTTTAACAAAGTGTAACCTTACTTGTGCATTGATTTATTTATTATCATATGAAGTACACCCATAAGGTATTTATTTATTTATGTGTTTTAATTTAGAATTGACTATTATTTAATTATTATTTATAGCACATTATTATTTTGTCTGTATCCCTGCATGTGTGACATTTGATTTTTCTTGTTGTATTTGTTATGTTAAAAGGGAACTAACAAGTAACACCGGGGTTTTCCTGGGGGAGGACAGGTTGTAGTAGCACCGGGGTGAGGGAGAAGAGTAGAGAGAGGAAAAAAAGTTCATGTACTGCCTTGCCGTTTGGCCAAAATAAAGAAGTTGTTGCAATTCAACTGTGGCCCGCTTATTACCCACAGCCCGAAAAGAGAATGGAGACTATTAAATAAGCCAAGGAAGTAGGGTTACAAAAGATTCTCCTCATTATTTTTAATGCATTTTTGTGTCCATGAGCAAAAAACACACAGCAACAGAACAGAACAAATGTACTTTTAAAGATGCAAAAAATACCAGGATACCAAAAACATTGACCAAAGTAACAAATGAAATGTTAGCTGATATACATTAGAATAACAGTGCTGACACTGAAGACTCCTTCCATAAAAGTTGAACATGTTACAGAAAGATTCACCAAATCAACAATGCAGTACTTGTATTATAAGAATGTATAAACATAAACATGTCATTTGAATTGCAGCCTGCGCTGTCGGAGTTGTTGTTATAGAAAATGAATCAGTACCTTCTGACCGATCAAAACTGAGAACAACAATGTGGCATATTAGTTTCATTCTGATTTTAATGAAGTGGTCTGGGTGTTCGGGTTCGAGTTACAACTTTTGTTTAACTACAGAATCAAGACCAACCACCTCTGAACAAAGATCTGAATTTGTTTTTCAAAGATTAAACTTTCTTTTCAATTTCTTTACTTCTTCCTCAGCCTCTTCGACAGACATTTTTTCCTCTTTGTTTTTTAACAGATTCACTGGTGCTACCTCACATACACTCAAGTGTTCTAATAGCTGACTGCGATCTAATCGCAGTACCCCATTCTTCATGTGGAAGGCCACGGCTACATTGTCCCATACAAAATATTCTGTCCTGTCCAGTGGACTGGGATACTCTACACCATCCTCATCATTCATCTCCAGGCCGTATTCATAATTATCTGAAGGTGACTGACAGTGCCAGGTCATTGTCTTTTGGCTGTACCCACACAAATCAGTATCAGGCTCAATATCAACAGGTAGGCGAGGATATTCCCTATAGCACCTCATGTTTCGTGGATGCACCAAAACAGAATAGACTATTTCTTTCCTGTAGAGCTTGGTGTCTAACACGCGTAGAATCGGAGAAGTTCTCCAGCAGAACTGCTTGCTGTATTGTTTCAGGAGCTCTGTTAGTCGAAAAGTGAAGCGGAAGTTGCCATAACGGGATTTGGTCTGGAATGCAGGAGAAGTAGCGAAAGGGTTTTGTTGCATTGATTCATCAGATATTGAAAGGCTCCACCACAGGTAGCCATCATTACCACCTCTGAATCCACTGTCAGTGAAGATTCCATGAAGGCCACTCTTCTCAGTTACATGGCAAACGTTGGACTCTTGGAAGACATATTCAGGATAACGGGGAATGCTTTCTTTTCCCAGGTAGTTGTGTTCAGGGAAGTCCTCTCTCAGCTCAGTTAAACCAACATGTTCCCCATTACAATATTTGTATTTAATGCCTTTGGTACTTATGCCATCCAACCATTCTCTAAAAAGAAATAATATTGATTTTAATTTGTCAGACATTTTATCTGTACATGTTTTACCTGTCCTGTACTAATTGAAAATGTGAATTTGTGCACAGTGACAATGTACGCAGAATAGCGCAAAATAATATCAGTATAGATTTAACAGAGAGCTGTAAATGTGTAGTGTGGCTGGACATTTTGATAAAGTAAGATAAATCATTAAAATCCCGGCTCTAACTAATAAACTTCATTAGGGTCCAGCAGCCATCACGGGTCCCCTGAAAAATGTTGGCTTATAACCGTATATAGTTCATAAAGATTAAAATATAGTCCTTTAATTTGACTAATCAGATATGCATGTCATCAAGCATATGTGTATGTCCTGCTGAATCTGTACTACATTCTACATATCAGCATTTTCAATAGGCCTGTTTTTAGTGGTGTATAATTTAGATATATTACTGAGTACAGCAGCAGGTTGAAAGCTCTACATCTTAAACATAATGCTGTAGTTGTAGCTTGTCATTAACATACCCCGAATAGGAAGAAACAAAGAAAAAGCCCTCAACCTGGAATCAAACATAATAGCATTTATCTATCTATCTATCTATCTATCTATCTATCTATCTATCTATCTATCTATCTATCTATCTATCAAATGAGGTAATGACACTGAGCTTTATGTGCTATGGCTTGTGAATTTTAATGTCACTGTTAATCAGTAACACTAACAGTTTAAACATAGCAGTTATATTTCAATTAAATCGTTGTTTTTTTTCAACATACTTTATTACAGATTGAATGTGTATCGTCACATGTCAAAGTTAGGGGTTTATTGTTTTTAAAAAATGTCAAATATGTAAAATATAATATATATCCGATAGTCGTTTTCCCGTTTATTCAGTGTTTACAGCTTTGACTACATTAGTGTGGTTCACAGCGCCATCTACAGGCGGGAGATTGAAACTACTGGACCTTTTCAGGTGTAACGGAATATCTTTAAAAGAAATTGGTGATCAAGAACTAACTTTATCCTCGTGAAATAGTTATTAAATATTAAGAACGGAAGTGCTGGTCAAACCGTGGACTACTGTAATTTATGTAAGTCATTAAAATTGATTTCGGGGCACTGGTATTTTCACTGGAATCTTCTCCTCTACGCGCTTTTCAATGAGTCGAACATTTAAACCGATTCACTTTGATTCTCTCAGTGAGTCGAGCATATAAATTGATTCACTCTAATTCACTCAGTGGGTTGATCATATAAACCGATTCACTCAATGAGTCAAGAATGTATATCGATTTTCTCTGATTCAGTCGGTCAGTCGAAGATATAAACTGATTCAGTCAGTGAGTTGAGCATGTAAACTGATTCAGTCACTGAGTCGAGCATGTAAACTGATTCAGTCGGTGAGTCGAGCATGTAAACTGATTCAGTCAGTGAGTCGAGCATGTAAACTGATTCACTCACTGAGTCGAGCATGTAAACTGATTCACTCAGTGAGTTGAGCATGTAAACTGAGTTGAGCATGTAAACTGATTCAGTCAGTGAGTCGAGCATGTAAACTGATTCAGCCAGTGAGTTGAGCATGTAAACTGATTCACTCAGTGAGTCAAGCATGTAAACTGATTCAGTCAGTGAGTTGTGCATGTAAATTGATTCAGCCAGTGAGTTGAGCATGTAAACTGATTCAGTCAGTGAGTCGAGCATGTAAACTGATTCACTCGGTGAGTTGAGCATGTAAACTGATTCAGTCAGTGAGTCGAGCATGTAAACTGATTCAGTCAGTGAGTCAAGCATGTAAACTGATTCATTCAGTGAGTTGAGCATGTAAATTGATTCAGTCAGTGAGTCGAGCATGTAAACTGATTCAGTCGGTGAGTTGAGCATGTAAACTGATTCAGTCAGTGAGTCGAGCATGTAAACTGATTCATTCAGTGAGTTGAGCATGTAAACTGATTCAGTCAGTGAGTCCAGCATGTAAACTGATTCATTCAGTGAGCTGAGCATGTAACTGATTCAGTCAGTGAGTCGAGCATGTAAACTGATTCAGTCAGTGTGGGTCGCGCTCTGTTGTACTGTGTAGTAAGTTTTATTTTTTGATTCTCTGTTTTATTTACTCTATTTCACTTTTTTTATTAACATAGAAGGAAAAGAAACAAGTTGATTTTATGTCTTGTATCTGTGATTTTTTATGATAAAAAAGCGGTAGTGTCTTCTGCCTGGATTTCGAAACCACACTGAAAATATAACTTTATAAATGTTTATTTTATTACCTTACGACAGCCATGGTCACCTCTTCTTTTCTGTCCTCAGTGTACAAACAGGAAATGTTACAGCTTCCTCCCAGCCCCTGTAAACTGATGGCTGATTTTTGGCAAAATTTACAAATTAAAAAAAATATATATCTTAAAATATTAGCAAAAGAAGTAAGCTAATCTCAAAACCCAGTTGTTGTGATGTCAAAAGAAACAAATCTAGGCAGTTCTATGAAAATCCCCAAATGCTGACTCTGCACGCATCTTTTTATACCTTCCTCAACACATTACATAAGCCGCACTAATATTTCCTGAGGTACTTTCCTACTCTATAAAATCTTCGCGGCACAACACACCCTTAATCATTATTCTAAAAGCTTAACACATGATGGGTTCATGAAGAAATTCTTGGCCACTGTTCTGTAAGGAAACTATCTAAACCTGCTAAGCTTTTCAGTTTATTAAATATAATCACATGTACTTCAGATATGTATGTTGATCCTATTACCTTTCATTGCACTTTCCTTTATTGAGTGTCTTTTTGGTGTTTAAAATCAGAATCACATCATTTTATTTCTCATATACATTTACATATGAATTTGTTGTCGTTGTTTGGTCAACAACACGATACATTCAATACAGTACTCAACACACGTCAAAAATTAACACAACCCTTTCTTAATACGCAAATATCACACCTCAGTTGTAGTCGTAATTTATCTTACACTTGGGGTGTAAATAGAGTGCAATATTTAATAAATACAAATAATAACACATTTTAATATATTAACAATTTCTCTTACTTGTATAGACAATATTTGTGGTGATTAATAATAGCTGCAATAACTTTTTTAAAATGTATAGAGATGGAAATAACGAGGAGGGGAATTGATAGGGAATCTATATAGAAAGAAAGAAAGAAAGAAAGAAAGAAAGAAAGAAAGAAAGAAAGAAAGAAAGAAAGAAAGAAAGAAAGAAAGAAAGAAAGAAAGAACAGACCGGATATCATCAGGTAAATTAGCAATAAGAATCACCAGTCATAAAGATAACAAGCAGTTTCATCTTTGTTGTACCAGAAGGAACAAATCATCCTTTTTTTAGTCATCAGAGAACACTGTGGTGTTTTACACGTCTAAAATGGCCGTTGAATTTGGTAAATCTGGTGAATTTACATTCAGGTCTGACATCAGAAATTTCCGAGTCAGCCTAACCAGAAATGAAATTTTGAGGCATGCCCGAACATGCCTATAAATAAACCCAGGCAGAAATGATGCCAAAAATTCAACCAAAACCTGATTATGTTTTCCATTCTTTGCTGACTAAATCCTCATACTATATATTATATACTCACCAAATGAATGAATCAGATGAGACTTTTGGAGCAGCTCTTATGATAAAACAACAGATTGAAACAGTGAAGTTTAAACCAGTGAAAAAACACAACACAGCTCCTCCTCTTCTGATGACTTATTGCTTCCTCATCTGTTTTGTGCACCCTGCTGAAAGACCCTTGTTTTCTAACCTGTTGAAAGGAAGACTCAGCTTCTGAATAAACAGATATACGTATTTTTTTTCTATTAAAAGTAAAGAGATGTCAAGGACTAAAGCTACCTCTGAGGCTTGAGGCCTGATGTCAAAAAGTCAACATTTTATTAATCAAACAAAAAGTCGAGTAATTGAGCAGAGTAACTGTTTAACAAAGCACTGGTTCATCTTTTTATACAGTTCTAAAACACAGTGATCTCACCAAGCTAGATTTTCCCTCTTTTTATTTGACCACACCGTGGCCCCACACTACGTTTTTTGTCTAACGCCCCTTTAATGGTGGTATGATACCACCAGTCTTTCTCTCTGTTTTTTTCTTGAAGTTTATCTTTCTATTCATCCGTTAGTCATCTTGAAGCAAGTCACTTTCTACTTTGTGGCATGGAAGTTATTGTGGTGTCTGAAATTGTCGTTCAAAGTCGGCTGAACGTTTTTCTCACCAAAAACAAAACTTTGAGACAGCCCAAGCCTAATGAGAAATGAAACTTTGAGGCATGCCTGAACAAAATCTTATCACGATGCCAGAACTTAAACCAAAGCTTTAATATTGTCCAATTTCTGCTGAATAAATCTACAGATTGAATTCTGACACACATTTTTACATTTTATATTCAGCAGAAACCTTTCTTTCCAAAGTGATAAAATAAAAATGTTTATAAGGCATCATTTGAGAGGTGATCAGACCTAAGTATAATATCATTTGGACCACTTGAGTCAACAATTGAGTGAATTCATCCTGGCTTTCAGATCAGCTTCACTGCTTCAAGATCAAACCAGTTTAAGAAAACACACCTTCTGCTGAAATTATTGCTTATTCCTCATAAATCCTCGTAAATTAGTCATCATACACTTCCAAATAAACATTGCTTTGCTTCTAAAATATAAAGATATATATTTTTCCATTAAGACTAAGCCTATGTTAATGTCTATATTTAATTCTCACCAGTTTACTTCTTTTAGCGTTTCTCTTGTTTCTTCTTTGCCCTTGATTTTTATTCACATTGGTTAAGAATAAGCAAAAAACTTTCACTGATGAAGGTTAAAAAATCAAAAATCAGCAGTAAAACATTCCATAAATTGAAGTTCATTATAATAAATCAGGAGATTTTTCCAAAAATAGATTTTTAGGATTTTATTTATTGTGTACATGATGCTACAAGTGAATTATAAATAAATTTCATCTTAATAGTGTAGCATATGTTTGAGACACATTTTCTCATCAGTCGTACACAGAACACCGTGTGAGGTGAAACCGTCTGATCAGACTATGAGACATTTGAAGTAAAATATGCCAAAATAATACATAAGAATAATAATAAAGTATAAATACTCAAATATTTTTTCACCCCTGAACACCACTTAAATTACTTGTCCATCCTTTATGCATCTGAACACCACATTATCGGTTTAATTTCACAGATCAGACTGTACTCTAAATTTTAATAGATTCTCCTCATTACATTTTTAATGACGCAAAAAATACCAGGATACCAGAAACATTGACCAAAGTAACAAATGAAATGTTAGCTGATATATATGTATAAATATACAGTAGCATTTACGAAGGTTTTATATATTTAATATAACGAAATACAGAGCTTGAATTGCAAGTTTCTTGATATTTCACGACCATTTGGAGACATTATAAGGAGATTATAAGTCTTGAAAATGTACTCAACATTAGAATAACAGTGCTGACACTGAAGACTCCTTCCATAAATGTTGAACATGTTACAGAAAGATTCACCAAATCAACAATTCAACACTTGTATTATAAGAATGTATAAACATAAACATGTCAGTTGAATTGCAGCCTGCGCTGTCGGAGTTGTTGTTATAGAAAACAGTGCTGTGGCATATTAGTTTCATTCTGATTTTAATGAAGTGGTCTGGGTGTTCGGGTTCGAGTTACAACTTTTGTTTAACTACAGAATCAAGACCAACCACCTCTGAACAAAGATCTGAATTTGTTTTTCAAAGATTAAACTTTCTTTTTAAATACTCTACTTCTGCCATAGCCCTCTGGACAGACATTTCTGGCTCTTTTAACAGATTCACTTGTGCTACCTCACATACACTCAAGTGTTTTAATAGACTTCTGCGACCTAAACGCAGTACCCAGTTCTTCTTCATGTGGAAGGCCACAGCTACTTTGTCCCATACAAAATATTCTGTCCTGTCCAGTGGACTGGGATACTCTACACCGTCCTCATTATCCATCTCCAGGCCGTATTCATAATTATCTGAAGGTGACTGACAGCACCAGGTCATTGTCTTTTGGCTGTACATACACAAATATTTATCAGGCTCGATTTTAACAGGTAGGCGAGGATATTCCCTATAGCACCTCATGTATTGTGGATGCACCAAAACAGAATAGACTATTTCTTGCTTGTAGAGCTTGGTGCCTAACACACGTAGAATCGGAGAAGTTCTCCAGCAGAACTGCTTGCTGTATTGTTTCAGGAGCTCTGTTAGTGGAAGAGTGAAGCGGAAGTTGCCATAACGGGATTCAGTCTGGAATGCAGGAGAAGTGGCAAATTCTTCCAGGTATGGCTGTTTTTGCATTGAGTTAGCAGACATTGAAAGGCTCCACCACAGGAAGCCATCATCACCACCTCTGAATCCATTGTCATTGAAGATTCCATGAAGGCCACTCTTCTCAGTTACATGGCAAACATTGGGCTCATGGAAGACATATTTAGGATAACGGGGAATGCCTTCTTTTCTCAGGTACCGGTGTTCACGGTTTCTCTTTCTCAGCTCAGATAGACTAACATGTGCCCCTTCATAATTCATGTAGTAATGGCCTCTGGAATTTGTGTCTGGTCTCCATTCTCTAAAAAGAAACAATATTGGTTTTAATTTGTCAGATATTTTATCTGTACATGCTTTACTTTATTTAAACATGTTTCATTTTATCTATATAACATGAGGTGATGACACTGAGCTTTATTCACATTATGAGTTTTAAATTCAAAGAATTTAAAGAAAGAAACAATATTGGTTTTAACTGGTCAGACATTTTATCTGTACATGCTTTACTTTATTTATACATGTTTCATTTTATCTATTATATTCCATGGACTACAGATGAAAAATAGCATTTGGCTAAATCTGGCGCATTTACAGTAATGTTTACTAATACACACTCTCCATGCTAAATAACCTTTACATGCTTCATGTATTCATGAATTCAGCGTCTTGAGAGGATTATGTGCTATGGCTTGTAAATTATAATGTATATAAAAATAGTGTTCATCAATAACACTAACACACTTTACATGTAGCAGTTATTTTTCAGTTAAATCATTATTTTTTCTCAACATACTTGGCTTATGTCTCCTTTCATGACTGTCATAATTATAAATGCTTTAATGGTTAAAAGGACAGGAAGCAGCAGGCAAAGTTGATGCTTACTAACCTTTATTACAGATTGAATGTATATTGTTATATATCCAAGATGGGGGGGGTTATTGTTTTTAAAAATGTCAAATATGTAAACATTAACTAAAATATTTATTCAGTGTTTACAGCTTTGACTACATTAGTGTGGTTCACACTTCACGAGAGATTGAAACTACCGGACCTGTTCAGGCATAACAGCATAAGAAATTGGTGATCAAGAACTAACTTTATCCTCGTGAAATAGTTATTAAATATTAAGAACGGAAGTGCTCCTCGAACTGTCGATGTCTCTATTTCATATAAGTCATTAAAATTTTAGAATTTCTTGCTAAAAGTGATTGTAAAAGTTGATGAAAATTTTACTTTTTGATTCTCTGTTTTATTTACTCTATTTCACATTTTTATTTACACAGAAGGAAAAGAAACAAGTTGATTTTGTTTGCGATTTTTTTATGATAAAAATCATAAAAATCTGCAATTTTTTTATAATAAAAAGTCTTCTGCCTGGATTTCAAAACCACACTGAAAATAACCTTTAACGTTTTCTTTTTCAATTCATGACCCAAGAAAATAATGACCAAAAGATAAACAAACCAACATTCTCTAAACTCGAAACTCAGGACTATAAAATCAAGATCATTTCCAACACGAGACTACTTGGTTTATCAAATTAGGCTAAAAAAAACATGTTTAACCCTCAAATTGGGCTGAAGATTTATATTACAGGTTTCTATAATTAAAATATAATTTTATAAATGTTTATTTCATTACCTTACGACAGCCATGGTCACCTCTGTCCTGTACCTTCTGTCCTCAGCGTACAAATAGGAAATGTTACAGTTTCCTCCCAGCCCCTGTAAATTGACGGCAGATTTTTAGCAAAATGAACAAATTCTAAAAAGAATATCCTAAAATCTTAGCAAAAGAAATAAGCTAATCTCAAAATCCAGTTGTTGGGATGTCAAAATATTTACTTTTGACTTTTTTGGATTTTAAGAAAGAAAACCAGGCAGTTCCAAGAGAATCCCCAAATGCTGAGTCTGTGCGCATCTTTTTATACCTTCCTCAAAACACATTACATAAGCTGTCGTTTTTTTTTTTTTTCCCTTTTTGCAAGCCACTCCTTCTCTGGCATCAATATTTACTTAGGTACTTTCCCACTCTATAAAACATTCATGGGACAACAAACCATAAATTATTATTCTAAAAACGTATATACATGTATGTGTGTGAAATTATAAAGAAATTATATACATGTATGTGTGTGTGTGTGTGTAGAAAGAAAGAAAGAAAGAAAGAAAGAAAGAAAGAAAGAAAGAAAGAAAGAAAGAAAGAAAGAAAGAAAGAAAGAAAAAACAGGCAGGATATCATCAGGTAAATTAGCAAGCATACAGTGAGAATCACCACAGTCATGAAAATAACCAATTTCATCTATGTTGTACCAGAAGGAACAAATAATCCTTTTTTAAGTCATCAGAGAACATGATATCAACCTAATGAGAAATGAAACTTTGAGGCATGCCCGAACATGCCTATAAATAAACCCAGGCAGAAATGATGCTAAAAATTCGACCAAAACCTGATCATGTTTTCCATTCTTTGCTGACTAAATCCTCCTACAATATATTATATACTCACCAAATGAATGAATCAGATCAGACTTTTGGAGCAGCTCTGCTGATAAAACAATAGATTGAAACAGTGAAGTTCAAAACAACACAGCTCCTCCTCTTCTGACAACTTATTGCTTCCTCATCTGTTTTGTGCACCCTGCTGAAAGACCCTTGGTTTCTAACCTGTTGAAAGGAAGACTCAGCTTCTGAATAAACAGATATAAATACGTATTTTTCCATTAAAAGTAAAGAGATGTCATGGAATAAAAATATCTCTGAGGCTTGAGGCCTGATGTCAAAAAGTCGACATTTTATTAATCAAACAAAAAGTCGAGTTAACAAAGCACTGGTTCATCTTTTTTGTGAAGTTCTGAAACACACCGATCTCATTGCTTTGAGAACAAACCAGTTTAAGAAAACACACCTCCTGCTGAAATTATTGCTCATTCCTTTGCTTGTAAATCCTGTCTCCATCCCCTCATCTTAAATCTTCAGACACTTCCAAATAATGATTCCTTTGCTTCTAAATATATACATTTTCCATTAAGATTAAGCCTATGTTAATGGCTATATTTAATTCTCACCAGTTTACTTCTTTTAGCCTTTCTCTTTCTATTAATAGTGTAGTATATGTTTGAGACATATTTTCTTATGTCATACACAGAACACCATGTGAGGTGAAACCGTCTGATCACACTATAAGAAATTTCAATTAGTCATCTGGAGTACTTCTACGGCGGCCCTAATTCCGAGGTCAGATGAGGACAGTGACAGAGACTAGAAACAGCCAGTTTCAAGATTACCACATACATCATTTCATATCCAAACAGGAAACACACGAATGAAAGTTGAGAACTAAATGATACAAGAGAACAAAAACGTCTGCGGAAATGCACGAAACCCCATAGCTTAATTTGACAGAGAAGAGGCTTTTCTATTTTTTCTATACAGGCTAAAATAAATTCTAACAAGGTACTGATTAAACACTGAAAGAATGACTTTTCATAGGACACTGACTGGTTAGATATTTACACTAGAAGACGTAGGTTGAATTGATTATCAGCATTGAACCTGCTCTAATTGACTGAAAATCTTATGTGGCATTATTTATTTTTTACTTGTAGGAAACTAGGAGGGTCAATATAGCTGTATTTAAATTCGTTTATTGTTAGTGTTTGCAAATTAAGGCAAATGTATGAAGTTGATGTAGATTTAGGTTTTTAATATAGTGGCATGGTGGTGCAGTGAATAGCATTGCCACCGTTTACTGAATTATGTACTTATTATTTACTGAAATATTTCATTATTTGCTACTATAGCTAAAGCTGAGGTTAAATCCAACTCCAATTCTAAAGTTTAGGTCAAGTTAGGGCAATAGGTTGGACAGAATTTCTTTTCAAGATCTATACTAGTTTCCAAGTCTATTTTTATTTTTGTGTAGACTTGAATGTAAGTGTAGATAAACTAGTCTATATTCATTCATTTCACCTATACAAATTATTCAAGCCAAAGAAAGACAGCTTTTCAGTAAACATGCAGCTATTGGGAATGTGCGCTATTCGATTTATTAAATCATTTTCAGTTTAACTAAATCATTTGCCCAGTTCAGTAAGCATTCATCCAGTTCATCTTATTATTCTGCCCTCATGTCTCTGTTTGGCCTTGAGTGTTTGGGTTCTGAACACAGCTGCAGTTTAATGACAGGAGGAAAATGTTATCTCAGTGAATTTGACCTTGACACGCTTGCTGGAGATACTTGGGCATTCTGAGTATTTCAGAAACTGCTGGTCTGGGATTTTCATAAACAACAGTCTTGAAAGTTTATACAGAGTAACAAAAAGGGTATGTATTGAGCAGCAACTCTGTGGATGGAAATGACTTGTTGCCAGATCTGCCTCCTGCTTCCTGGCTTGATAGCAAGGTTACAGTAACTCAGGGAAGTGGATCAGGTGCTGGAAGGTTGAGAATTTGAATCCCAGTAGCACGAAGTTGCCACTGCTGGACCCTTGAGCAAGGTCCTTAACCCTCAAGTGGTCAGTTATATAAATGAGATAAGGATAAGGGCGCCTGACAAATGCTGTAAATGTCACACAACCCCTTTTTTATAACAGTGGCGAAGAGAGAGAATCATCTCAGACCACACAACATGCTGATGTTCAACATCATTCCACAGCATATACTGTACACACGGTCAATCAATGTAGTGTTTAATGATTGTAGAAAAATACTGAATTTTCTGTACTCTACACAAGAAATAACAAACTATACAAATTAAAAACAAAAATCTAGTTCAAACCACACAAATCCATACAAAACATTAAGGCATCAAAACACAACTTGCTTTGAGTTGGCAAAGTAAGAAATACAATAAAAGTGGTATGAATGCAAAATGTACATGATGAAATAAGTAAATTAGATGAGGAATCTTTTGTCAACCAGAGTTTTTCTGGCCAGGTTCCTGCGACCGGAGACATTTCGAATCAGCCTGAAGACCTGTAGGAACAAATAACACACACATATAGATTGTGATGATCATCTGAATGATTACAGCCATATCCGAGTTTAATCTGTAACTTGTACAAGCTTAATTAAAATTTTTTGGCTTAAAATACAGTGTATACCTTTAATGACGCAATTATATGCAAATGTAAATTGTATTAAACGAATTGGACATATAAAAGAATTAAACTGAGCCAGTGTCATTGTGGAAGCGGTTGAGAGAGGGGAGTACACAGAACTGTGTGTGTGTGTGTGTGGGTGTGTGTGTGTGTGTGTTTGTGCTGAACCACTGAAACTCGACATAATAAATGCACTTCTTGTGAATTCTGCAAATCATTTTCCTCCAGTTTCATTTGTTCCACCCCTGTCAGAACCATCACGGTCATCAGTACATATTAATATAACCTTGCGAATAATTTATAATAGGCCATTTTCGTGTGATCATAAAATTTGTTACTCAAAAACATTCACTTTTGATATTACCTGTCTTAAAATTGGTTAAACATGATTATCATTGGTACATTAACCATACTCAAGGGGATTTCACACTCAAGGGTGTTTAACCCCAGGGTTATTTAGTTCTAAACTCCACTGTTAACCACAGGTAAAGGGACATTTCACACATACTATATGAAACCATAAACCAGGGCTTGTGAAAACCGAGACTAGCAGTTATTTAGACGGTTATTTATCCAATAATGGTTTAGGAAAGTACAGTGAGAAAACAACAGATAATGTCACATTTCAGAAACTCCCACACGCAGACATTGGCTTGGATTGGCACAGTCTGAAAGCAAAATGGATATATCTCTCCCTGGCCTAAGAAGAAAGAGAATCGGAGAGAGAAGGGTCACGAAGAAGACACAAGGGACACAATGTCAACTAGTCTAGGACTAGAGGACTAGAGAACTCAGTATGCCCAAAAGAGGAAACACCTCTGTAAACTCTAAAAGTTTAATATGCTAGACTGTGGGAGTCTAAGACAGATTAGCAGATACAGCAGTGTATGATTTGTGTGTGGGTTTAGAAACTTATACTACTGGAAATTTCTTTTTTTATCTACTTAAAAAAATAAAATTAATCAGATGATTTTTAAAGAAAGCTCTACATTATGGCACAGAGGCCCATTACCAGCAACCATCAGTCCTCTGGTTCAATCTCATGTTAAGTTTACTAAAATCCAAGTCAATCTTTTTTATTAGGCTAAATGATTATTAGAAAACCCTTTTGCATTTACGCTAGCACAGCTGATTAAGAACGCAATAAAAGTGGCCTTCTTTAGGTTCAAAAAGACTTTAACTCTTTCTTTTCATGGTAAGAACTTATCTTAACTCCCTTCATAGAACAGTGAACTACTCCCTTACAGAACAGTGCAAAGGAGTGGGAGGCCCCAGTGCTCCTGGAAACAAAAAAAAACCTTTTGAATGGTAGTGTACATCCTGTTCAGATATCTACACACACATTTACTAACCAGTTGCTGTACATATGTTAGCACAGCTGCCAGAATGTAGTTCTGACTGCCGAGATCAACAACGCAGAAAAAGAGTGTGTCAAAGATCAACAGCGTCGCCTCGTTCCCATAGAAAAGCACCTCTGCAAAGGAGTAAGAGTCATCTGGAGAGAAAACACATAAAGAGACTCCATTTCAGATCACAAATAAGCTTTACATACACCGAATCAGGCATAACATTATGAGCAGTGACAGGTGAAGTGAATAACACTGATTATCTCCTCATCATGGCACCTGTTAGTGGGTGGGATATATTAGGCAGCAAGTGAACATTTTGCCCTCAGAGTTGATGTGTTAGAAGCAGGAAAAATGGACAAGTGTAAGGATTTGAGCGAGTTTGATGAAGGGCCAAATTATGTTGGCTAGACGATAGGATCAAAGCATCTCCAAAACTTGTTGGGTGTTCCCGGTCTGCAGTGGTCAGTATCTATCAAAAGTGGTCCAAGGAAGGAACAGTGGTGAACCGGGGACAGGGTCATGGGCAGCAAAGGCTCATTGATTCACGTGGGGAGCGAAGGCTGGCCCGTGTGATCTGATCCAACGACGAGCTACTGTTGCTCAGACTGCTGAAGAAGTTAATGCTGGTTCTGATAGAAAGGTGTTAGATACACAATGCAATGGGTTTTGGCAGCAAAAGGGGAACCAACGCAATAGTAGGCAGGTGGTCATAATGTTATGCTTGATCAGTGTATATATAGACTTGGATTTATTTATTTATTGTTTTTTTTTTGTTATTTTGTAAATGGACAATAAAGAAATCACAAAACGTCACGCTAAATAACTTACCGTTATAAAAAATGCTTTTGTCCAGGGGTTCAATAAACTCCATTCCGATAACTCTTTCAAAGAGCAGTTTGTCTTTCACAATGTAATCCATCTCACGATGAGCCTGATGGAGAACAAAACGAGTGAGCACATGCGCCATGTGCATGACTGATAAAGGTGAAGTTAAAAAAATGTCTCACGTGGTCAATAACAGAGGCGAGAAAGCGGTTCATGGTGTGATAGGCTTTTGTGTTCTGCTCGAACGGGTTGGCGGAGGCATCGATCAATCTCGAGGGTCCATTTCTCTGTGTGAGGAAGGAAACAACATTAATAATCTGTTCAGTCATGTTAATAAAGGCCTTGTACATCTGCTTTAAAAACATCTTTTTAGCCTCATGTCATGAATTTGTTATAATTGCATTCACCAACAGGTTGATCTAGTATCATTGATTCCCCCACAATGCAGTTCAGCCACCTGCTGACTGTGACAGCTCTGAGATTTTAACCATTGCCTCATTTCCACCTAAAGAGAGACTATTCATTGCTGTTATAACACGCTAGCAATATCTCCATGTGACTTCAGCATGGCACACAACTGCTACGTCTTACAAAAATGACAAAGTTGCATCATCAACCAGCAGATTAGCACCAGAATCACCAAGAGCATCACAATCAACCTCAATATAAAGATAGTAAATATATTTCAGGGTGGATTTTTCTTTGAACAACGTAATTAATATCCAAATCAGAGAAACTAAACGGTGCTTACTCTGCTGAGGGGCTCGAATATACGATCATACTGCGCCCTCAGACGGCTTGTTATGGAGATCTGAAAAGTCTGAACGTCAGAATTAGGTAACAGTCCTCTCTGGCCGCAAAGATTCTCCTACAGGAAGCGTAAACACACATACACACACACAGAGTCCAATTGTATCCCACATCATCATATATAAATTTCTGATTCAAACGATTCTTACCGCCTCTCTCTTCAGGTTGGAGTTCATCTCCTCCATGTTGGTGTCGGCATGGCCGTGCACAGACCGGCCGTGAATGTAGTAGCCAAAACAGCGCAGAGAAAGCAGCAAGACTGATACCTAAAACACATCCAATCACAAAAAAATACGTGCATTTACAATAACTGAGGATAGCAGCTTTATTAGCTACAGATCACCAAGTCCCAGATTTTAATAAGGTCCTAATCAATTATAATTATAATACTTTTTTAATACGTCATCAAGCGTCAGCTCCTCCCTCATTCACTATGTAAGCAAAGCTATGACCATTGAGTGCTTAAAGTGTCCAGGAACTTGAAGTGCACTTCTTCTTGTTGAAGTTTTCAATGGGATCACATTACTCAATATTTAAACTACAAAAGTGATCGAGAATAGTGAATAAATATGCGATTTGGGCCGCATCTTATGTGTGTACTCCCACACGCAGACATTGGCTTGGATTGGCACAGTCTGAAAGCAAAATGGATATATCTCTCCCTGGCCTAAGAAGAAAGAGAATCGGAGAGAGAAGGGTCACGAAGAAGACACAAGGGACACAATGTCAACTAGTCTAGGACTAGAGGACTAGAGAACTCAGTATGCCCAAAAGAGGAAACACCTCTGTAAACTCTAAAAGTTTAATATGCTAGACTGTGGGAGTCTAAGACAGATATAGAAGCAGTGTATGATTTGTGTGTGGGTTTAGAAACTTATACTACTGGAAATTTCTTTTTTTATCTACTTAAAAAAATAAAATTAATCAGATGATTTTTAAAGAAAGCTCTACATTATGGCACAGAGGCCCATTACCAGCAACCATCAGTCCTCTGGTTCAATCTCATGTTAAGTTTACTAAAATCCAAGTCAATCTTTTTTATTAGGCTAAATGATTATTAGAAAACCCTTTTGCATTTACGCTAGCACAGCTGATTAAGAACGCAATAAAAGTGGCCTTCTTTAGGTTCAAAAAGCCTTTAACTCTTTCTTTTCATGGTAAGAACTTATCTTAACTCCCTTCATAGAACAGTGAACTACTCCCTTACAGAACAGTGCAAAGGAGTGGGAGGCCCCAGTGCTCCTGGAAACAAAAAAAAACCTTTTGAATGGTAGTGTACATCCTGTTCAGATATCTACACACACATTTACTAACCAGTTGCTGTACATATGTTAGCACAGCTGCCAGAATGTAGTTCTGACTGCCGAGATCAACAACGCCGCGTCTTATGTGAAATAAAAATTGAGAGTGTAGTGTGTAAAGAGAGTGTGTTCTGTTCATGTGGAATGGAGGCATAGTATATGTGAATAACAATAATCAATATTAACCTATTAACTCTGACAATCAATATTAAAGTCAAACTTTTGGAATGTAATAAAAGTATTATTTTATTTTAGATTCAATCTAAGGGAACAGACTTGTTCAAATGTAATACACGCCTTTTGGTCCTATTCATTTTCACTTTTCATGATGTTAATAATCGCAATGTATTTGAATATTGTCAATATCAGGCAGGCTCACCATGCTATGTTCCTTATGAAAATACAGAACTCTCAGTAATCTTCCTTTGTGTTTTGCTTTTGCATATCAAGCTTGCTGATGATTTTATATAAATATGCTTACATTCTACACACCAGCATACAGATTCGAGCTGCTAGGTAGACTCACGTTGCTGATGGAGCAGAGATCCACAAACTGGCGAATCTTGTCTTCCACAAAGCGCTCGTAGAAAACAGAGAAGAAGATGATCTGAAGAAAAGGAAACACATACCACCTTGATATGGTCACCCCTGAATAAAACAAGACAAGGCTTATTGATATTGTAATTGTCAAAACATCCCCAAAGGGTTTTATTCCACTTCCACCATGGCAATTTGTCTTAGTTATTTTTAATGCTGTGAAACATCTGCAAGACAAGTTCATTTATCACTAATACCTGTTCCCTATAAACAATGTTACACAGCGCCCATAAGGTGGATGATTTATCTTCTCCTGATTTTAATTTGTTTATCATAGATCCTTATATTAATTATTTAATATTAGTTTATACTTTATTATATTCTGTTGTCACACATTTATGTTGGTAACCAGAAGTTTAGCACATCTGCTTCTTATTATCTAGGTTTGTGTGTATGGGTGTGTGTGTCTGGCATTTGGCAGATGCTCTTATCTAGAGTGTGTGTGTGTGTGTGTGTGTGTAAGTATGTAGGACAATGTACTTGAGATTTAACGCATAGAAGAAATCTACTCTATCCAAAACCTGATTTAAGACCCCTGCATCGAGGGCAAAGAGAATAACAGTTTTGACCTCTTATCTAATCCAAGTACTTGGCTGAATTCTCATGAGAACAATTGGTTGTTTATGATAAATTACATAATCATTTATAATAATTCGTGTTAACTGTATCTTTATCTTCTAAGCAGAAAGTTCTTTGTCTGCTTGAAACCCATTGCAAAATATTAGCCCCGTGCAGTAAACACACATCAGTTTGTTAATAGGAGAATAAACATATTACTCTGGAATTAACTGTGTCTCTGTGTCTTTAATAAATGTTAAACATAATTTTTTTTAATAAAGACTGACCATATCTATAGTCTATATTTTCTTTGTTAAATAAGAACCTAGTTATTTAGTACATTTATTATGAATCTTACTATAAAGAGCATCAAACGTGCAAGCCCATGGGAGTCAGCCATTACAAAAAACACCATGTATTTAGAAAGAGTGCACTAATTATAAACAAAATTCCAAACAATAACACGCTACGTACTACATAATCAAGTCGAAAGGTCACACGTGATGTTGGCGGAACTACGGACCCAAACAAACAAAAGCGAACGTGCAAAGGCCAAGGACGTGCAAATAAGTCACTTTTTACTAACAAAAATGTACATATAACTTTGTGTTCTTCCACATGCAACAACTCATGCGCGGTCCTCATTCTACACACTAGTAAACACTGGGTCTGTAGCTCCGCCTACATCAGACGTGACCTTCTGACATGATCACGTAGCTAGTGCTAGACGAGCTTTTGTGGTTAAAAAGTATATAATGTTTTATTTTTCTAAGAAAATGACCGATCGTTTCGCTAGATAAGAGCCTTCTTCCTCGGCTAGGATCGTTTAGAGTTCAAAGTTCAAACTCGCGGGCATCATCGAAGTCCACTATATGGAGAAAAATCTTGAAATGTTTTCCTCAAAAAACATAATTTCTTTATGACTGAAGAAAGAAAGACATGAACATCTTGGATGACAAGGGGGTTGAGTAAATTATTTATATATTTTTGTTCAGGAAGTGAACTTCTCCTTTAAAACACGGATATAAATGACAGATGTCACAGAGCTAAGTAGCTAGAAAAATACCAACAGATGCTACGTTCATACCCAGGTTTTTACAATTTAATAGATTTAAACTTATTTTTGAAGAGAGAAGAAGATAAGAGAACAGCAGCAGCTTGTGCTCAGAGTTGTGAGTGCTCTGGCTGTCTTCCAAATGAATTATTATTGCATTTGTGCTGGTCTGTTTCAGGGACGAAATATGCCATTTTGTTTCTGATTTTATGAATGAAACTTTTTATATTTTGTGATCGCATTTCTCTCTTGTTCCCAGGCTCTGGATCCAGCATGACACTGACCGGGATACAGCAGCTGCTGAATATAAATGAATGAATGAATGAATGAATGAATGAATGAATGAATGAATGAATGATGATGTCAACAATATTTTCAATCCAAATTTTGTGCTATATTTTTGAGAAGGTTATTTTGATAGCATGAACGCAGCATAAGTAAACCAGACCATTCAATTTGTGATTTTTTTTCCCAGACCAATTTGAAGTACAGTTAATACTGTTTTTATTAATGGCCCAGTTATTAAGCTTTATTTTATTGTGTGTGTGTGTGTGTGTGTGTGACTTCTTGTTCCACACTACGAAAAACAAGTAAAAAAAATGAATGTGGTGTGTGTGTGTGTGTGTGTGCACCTGTATGAAACCAATGCAAAGCCACACCGCAGCTGCCACACCGTAGCGCAGTATGCGGCTGTAGGCGGGTATGTATTCCTGAGATGAGCGCTGAAGCTCAGAAGAGGGGTCTCTCAATGCCAGGCTGGAGAATCTCACCACCTGTTAATGCCCATACGTACACACCCATACCACCACACACACACACACACACACACCAACCCAAAATCTAACCATGCACATAAACATACACATACAGTTATGTCTCTTTGTGCAGAGCAGCTCACCTCCAGGAAGAAGAGCACAGAGATAACCTGGAAGGTCGGGTTGATCTTTCGGATTGTCTGGATCTCGTTCCATTCATTAGCCACAAAATACGTCCTCCAGATGCTGACTGTTGGTGCTGCGGTCTTTCCTTCACCACACCCTGAAAACATGCACACATATACACTGATCAGGCATAACATTATGACCACCCTTTCGCTGCCAAAACAGCCCTGAATACTGTGTATTCTGACACCTTTCACCTTCGGTCCCCACATGCATCAATGAGCCAGTTCATCACTGTTCCTTCCTTCGACCACTTTTGATAGATACTGATCACTGCAGCCTGGGAACACCCCACAAGAGCTGCAGTTTTGGAGATGCTCTGATCCAGTCGTCTAGCCAACTAGAACTGGATCCTGGACTTCCTGACTGGGACATCTCAGTTAATTTCGAATTGGAAGCAACATCTCCAGCACCACCAAACTGAGCACTGGGGCCCCTCAGGGCTGTGTGTTCAGTGTGCTCCACTGCTGTTCACTCTGCTGACTCACAACGGTGCAGCAATACATAGCATGAACCACAGCTTGACAGCAATGCACAATGTAAACCACATCCTCAAGTTCGCAGATGACACGACCATGGTGGCTTACCATCAGCAAGAATGACGAGTCTGCATATAGAGAGGATGTAGAACAGCTAACAGCCTGATGTAAAGCCCTCAAAACCAGACTGTGTAACAGTTTCTTCCCTCAGGCCATCAGGCTCCTACACATCCAAACTCTCTCTCACACACACACACACACTCACTTGTACTGTCTTTTTGTCTTGCACTGTTTGCACTAGGTTGCACACGATACCCTTTATGTGGCTAGGACAAGTCACTTTCAATCCTTAGCTCAGTGTTGTTTTCTAGATCTATGTTATTTTATGTAGCACCAGGGTCCTGGAGAAACCTTGTCTCATTTCACTGTGGTACTGCGTCAGCTATTCATGGTTGAAATAGCAACAAAGACTTGACTTGACTTGCACTACAAGAAAGATGGTGAGAATTACCTTCTACAGATTTACTGGACTTGCCACTGCGAGGTCTCTCCCAGTCTATAAAGAATATATCCACTGACATCTGCAACCACAACTCATGAAGGAACTGCACCGCCTGCAGAATATAAAAGAGAAACGCAGTTAGACAGTTCACTTATGCAGCTGAGTTTCAGTGGCGTATACTGCCAGTAATTTATCCTTATATTTTACAGGAAATTTACGCAGCTGAGTTTCAGAAACTTGAACCACACGTGTGGCACCATTTTTCAGTTTTCATTTTAATTTTTTTTTTTATTCTTATTGTCTGTTTCTTGGGTTAAGTACTTGGTCACGTTTTTTCTCCTGTCTGTTTAAATTGTCCACTTGCATGCACACATTAGGATAAATGCCAGCTGTGTCCAATTTTTGTTTAGACTATAGAACGCCAAGGTTGTCAGTATACCTCCATTTCTTTTATTAAAAAACTGGCTCTTGGTCTGATTCATTAACCATCTTACTTCTGATGAAACTGCAATATTTTATGGCAAAGATTTACAGCAATATTAATATCTCAGGTGTTCAGTTTAGTTCAGGATTACAGGGTGTTGTGGAGTCTTCTATAATGAGCTTCTTGTTCCAGAACAAACAGAGTGGAGAAGAGAGAAATGTGTTTTTCTTTTTACTTTGGATGAATTTATCAAAGACCTTGAGGGAGCAGTGCATGTGTTTAGGCAGCGGTAAGCTGATAAGAAAATATGGGAGTGTGATGAGACAAAAGCCAGATTGGTGCAGGAATGTGTTGACTGTAAACGTACCGCTATCTCCGCTCAGAAAAACTGTGCAGCGCTTTATTAATTCTCTCCAGGTCAAGATTGAGGTTTATGAAAAGGACACATGCTTCATCATCAAGTAAAGAACCTACTGACACCACAGTAGCTTGTTTGAGTGTTAAGTGCATGTGTGTGTGTGTATTTTGCAGGAAAAACTGTGATATATATGGAATGGTTACGGTAATGAACACCTTAAATGAACACCAATCGATGGTTTCAGATTATATAACAATACACATGAAGCCACTGGGCCTCACTGGGTGGTGGTGGTGGTGGGGTTGGGGGTGTGGTGGGTGGGTGGTGGGGGCTGACCGGCTTTACTGTGTCAACTTGATTAAAAAACTACGTGAAAAAAAAAAGGTACATATCATCCCATCTCATATATTACCTTAAGTGCAAAAGCACAGCCAACGTATATGACAAAACGATCCTCTTGAGCTGGCAAGGGCAACAATACAGACACAAACTGCTGAGCCTGGGAAACAGGAAAAATAAAGAATTACCTCCACAACCTGGACAAAATACAGAAGGAAAAAAAAAAACAGAAAAAAAGAAAAGAAAATACACTATCATTAAAACCACCACATTTTGTGTCAAAGCGGGGGGGGGGGGGTCAAGTGTTAACACCTCTATAAATAAAGCAGTGCTTAACTGTGTTAATACTATCTTTATTATACACCGATCAGGCATAACATTATGACCACCCACCTAATATTGTTTTGGTTGCCCTTTTGCTGCCAAAACAGCCCTGACCCTTCCTGCACTGTGTACTCTGCTGACACCATTCTGTCAGAACCAGTATTAACTTCTTCAGCAATTTGAGCAACAGTAGCTTGTCTGTTGGATCAGATCACACGGGACAGCCTTCGCTCCCCACGTGCATCAATGAGCCTTAGCCGTCCATGACCCTGTTGCCGGTTCACCACTGTTCCTTCCTTGGACCACTTTTGATAGATACTGACCACTGCAGACCGGGAACACCCCACAAGAGCTGCAGTTTTGGAGATGCTCTGATCCAGTTGTCTAGCCATCACAGTTTGGTCCTTCATCAAACTCGCTCAAATCCTTACGCTTGTCCATTTTTCCTGCTTCTAACACATCAACTTTGAGGGCAAAATGTTCACTTGCTGTCTAATATATCCCACCCACTAACAGGTGCCATGATGAGGAGATCATCAGTGTTATTCACTTCACCTGTCAGTGCTCATAATGTTATGCCTGATCGGTGTAAATAATGGCAGTGTTTGCCCAGGTTTGGCCTTTTTTCATACTAAAGATCAACCCAACACTCAAATTATTGTAAATTAATTAGCTTATTTAATAATCATTAAGCAAAAAAAAAAAAAAAAATCACTGACCTTATAAAAAATGAGCCAGTACAGACCAGTTCCCACAGTGATGATGAAGAAAACATTTGCCAGATCTCCAGAGTAGAACAGCAGGAACTTCAAAATGGTCTGGATGAAATACAGTACATGCCATTTTTTTATTAATAGTAACCAAGTATAGTTAAAATATTTTAGACATGTCAATACAAATCAAAAGCAGAAGTTTTTACATTATCTTTCTTTTGGAATTTTGGTAAATTAATTATTAATTATTATTTATTAATAATATAACTTCTTAGAAATTATTTAATATTTATAAATAATGTGATTATTCGGATCTTCAGATTTATTTTCTAACGGAAGTCTGAGTAGACTTTTATATACTTTAATTTTGAAAAGTTGCAAGCTTCTGTGAATATTGTGGTGTGTGTGTGTGCTTGCCTGTACGTCAATGAGTGGAGAAGCGATCCTTCTTTTCCAGCTTGCTGTCTTCAAAAGAGAGTAAACAACAGCCACTCCACCCAACACACCAAGTGCAATCTGAATAACACAGACACCACCCTCATCCTCATCCTCATCGTCATCGTAAAACAGAACTACTTGACTTTTTCAATCTAAGACTCATTTCAACACTCACATCAGTTTTAACTCGTGCTTCTTCCTGATCCATCTCATACTCCAAAGAGAATGATACCTAAATACACACACATGTAAAAGTTACCAACTATATACACATATACACACGCACATACACAATATATACTTTGTGTGTACCTACAGCTACGGTTTGCTTGGCCGGGTCAGTGATGAGAATATCAGAGTAGGATACGGTCATCAGTGGAGGGTACACCTGTCCTTTTTGGGTGTTTGGCACCAGCTGGAACCTATAAGGCATACAACACTATTTTAAAAACCATGAAACATCAGAATTGTGTGCTAAAATGTGAATGCATGCATTTATACCTGATTTTTAAGTTACTGGCAACACGAATAACTCTGGGGATGGTTGTTTGACTCTTTTCTCTCCCGCTCAATGTGTCTATCATCATCAGCCTTCGTGTCAGGTACCAGCTATTCATGTCAGAGGCTAGGACCCACACACACACACACACACAAGATGCATATAGGGACAAGAAACAACGGTGTCAATCAAATAATTATACTCAGTATGTGTTCTGTGCATTCAAAGTCAGCTTACACAGCTAATTTTCTGGAATGCCAATTCAGATTATTAAAATCCCCTTCATGACGCTCTAGGCTGTGAGCCTGCCAAATTATTCATGAAGGGATTTTTTTGTGCGTGTGTTTAGACCTTAACCGTTAATGACAAGCTGCAGCCCTCAAATTCCGCCCAAAAAATTATGGGATAGAAAATGCAGACTAATGAAACAGATTGCATTGCATTGGCTCAATTGTTTAAGGCTCTGGGTGGTTGACTTGAAGATCAGGGGTTCAAGCCCCAGCACCGCCACTGTTGGGCCCTTTAGCAAGGCCCTTAACCCTCTCTGCTCCAGGGGTGCTGTATCATGTCTGACCCTGTGCTCTGACCCCAACCTCCAAGGATGGGATATGCGAAGAAAGAATTTCACTGTGCTGTAATGTATATGTGACAAATAAAGGCTATTTCTATCTCAGAGAAAGCTAGTTGTTGTGTGATGGGAAAACTACCTACTGAAAGAAGGGTGAAGGAAAAGAAAAATCTGTTTTAAGGAAATACAATAAGAGCCCGCAAAACACAAACGTGTCCGGCTTATCGTCTGGAAATCTCTCACTTTTGTGTTCACACTTGGGACATCACTAACGCAGCACTGGAGATTAAAACTCAGCTTTATAGGTTACCTTGGTTGATAAACTGGCCATTAAACTGCAGATTGAGGTTGAGAATAGGCACAGCCAGCAGACGCTCATCTCCCGCAGTCTTCTGCTGCACTATGAAGACGTCGTAAAACAGAGGCTCCGAATAAGCAGCCAGGAGATCCGAGACCGAGAGAACACACTGAGAAGAAAGAATGTGAGCCACCAAAACACACCCTCCTGACTAAAGACACGTGTACACAGAATACTCACGCTTTGCTTGTAGGCTGTCCCAAATGTGTAAGCAGCCTGCTGTCTGGTTGAGGTATCTGGACAAAGCTGAAATCAAATCAATCAATCAATTAACAAACATAAAATAAAATCTCTAAAAAAATGTAAATCTCATGTAACCATTAAAGCACTTGGTATCAGTAGTGATTTAGCTGTAATGGGCCGATATAAAATAATTGAAAAATAGTTATTATATCATTCTATCATAAAGAAACAATTGTGGGCACATGTGAGAAATGGGCACATCTGATCAGAGCTCATACTTTGTCTTGTCTTGTCTCTGGATTTCACTTTATTTCGTCATTCTGGTTTTCCGTATATGTGAACAGTTCATGAGGTGTGTGTAAGCCACAGTGTTGATTTACCTGCAGGAGACTTCTGCCAACACGCTCCCATTTTATAAACTCTCCTTGTGTTGTGTATACTGCCACCCACAGCTCTATGTTTGTGTTCTGAGGACACACACAGATATACAGAGAGAGAGAGAGGGAGAGAGAGGAGGAGGAACCAGATAATTAACTAACTATCTTACTGAATGCATTGTAAAGAGTTAACACACATATCAGGAACATACATGAGTTTCAAGTCAAGTCAAGAGGCTTTATTGTCATTTTAACCATGTATACACCGATCAGCCATAACATTATGAGCAGTGACAGGTGAAGTGAATAACACTGATTATCTCCTCATCATGGCACCTGTTAGTGGGTGGGATATATTAGGCAGGAAGTGAACATTTTCTCCTCAAAGTTGATGTTTTAGAAGAAGGAAAAATGGGCAAGTGTAAGGATTTGAGTGCGTTTGACAAGGGCCAAATTGTGATGGCTAGATGACTGGATCACAGCATCTCCAAAACTGTAGCTCTTGTAGGGTGTTCACAATCTGCAGTGGTCAGTATCTATCCATCCATCCATCCATCCATTGTCTATACCCACTTTATTACCCACCTAATTAGGGTCACGGGGATCTGCTGGAGCCTATCCCAGCACACGTTGGGTGAAAGGTGTGGTTAGTATCTATTAAAAGTCCTGTAAGTATCCTTTAAGTCCCATAAGTTGCGAGGTGGGGAACATGGAGGCCTTAAAGGATCTGCCTGTATCATCTTTGTGCCAGATACCACAGCACAGCTTCAGGGATCTAGTGGAGTCCATGCCTCAATGGGTCAGGGCTGTTTTGGCAGTAAAAGGGGGACCAACACAATTTTAGGCAAGGTGGTCATAATGTTATGCCTGATCAGTGTATCTGATGCAGTAGACAGTAAAATAAAATAAAATAAAATAAAATAAAATAAAATAAAATAAAATAAAAATTCCTCCAGGACCCTGGAGCTACATAAAGACACAGAGGCAAACAATAACTAAGATCTAAAGTGTAAAAAAATAACCTAATGGCATGTGTCCAGCCTCGTGCAAGTTCTTTTATTAAAATCATTCCTTTTTAGTCTTTTAATCTATTGATATAAAAAACAACCCACAGATTACGTAATCAGGCCGCTAGTCTAACAGTGACCGTTAATGTAGCAGATAAAAATTCCACAACACATTACAGACACGAGATCATTATTATAAGAACGTGATTTCTTTCCTACAGACCTGAAATTCTAGTTCCATCTGGCACTCTTCCAAACCTCAAGCAAAGTCATTTTCTTTAGAATGATGTGATGAAGCATGAAACATGACATCATGGAACATTTTCAAAACACATCGAAACAAGGAAGGCAGTGGAAAAGCCCAATATCAAGTCACGTTTCAGTGTTATAGCTATATCCAGGTGACGGTTGGTAAAAACCCATTAGACCATAAGTAACCAATTTCAGAAATGCAGCTGTGTAAAACAAATACTCTGTCTAAAGGAGACATTTAAATTGTTAAATTGCTGGGAAATCGTTCCTTTTAGCCCATTAAGCATCAACATCTACTGCTTATGTTTATATTACAAATGTGAAGTTTTGAAATATTATGTTTATATTTTTCTATAATGATAACATAAGCCGGGCAGCACTGTTGCTTCACAGCAAGAAGGCCCTGAGTTTGAATCCTGGGTTTTGAACAGGCAGGAGCCTTTCTGTGTGGAGTTTGCATGTTCTCCCCGTGCCTGTGTGGGTTTACTCCGGGTACTCAGGTTACAGTCCAAAAACATGTACATTAGATGGATTGGTAATTCTAAATTGCCCATAGGAGTGAGTGTGTGTGTGGTTGTCTGTCTATACGTGGCCCTGTGATGGACTGGCAACCTGTCCAGGGTGTACCCCTGCCTTTCAGGATAGGCTCCAGCAGACCCCCGTGACCCTAATTAGGAATAAAGCGGGTATAGACGATGGATGGATGGATAGATAACATAAACCTGACAATCCATGTTAAATCAGGTTCATTGCCGTGTCATATAAACATATGCTTCAATGGAAGTAAGACTCAATTAAAATCTGACCCTTGTACTAAATAGTGACCTAGAAATATTGCAGATTCTTGAATATATGACATCAGAATATTTGATTATTTTTGATTAGATATATTTATGGATCTGTACCTTGTTTGTGCCTTTAAAGCTGAAGCCTACAGGCAGCGGCTCAGTCTGCAGAACTCTTGATGCTAATCCTGGCTGCTCTCCATAATACAGCCAGGGCAGGTTTATCCTCCTGTAGGTGGAAAACACAAACACTCTTTCACATCCTACATTTTTATGTATGCATATACATGTAATAAACATTGACATTTCATCAAGCCCACATTTCCAAGTCATTTCTCTGCATCTCGGATCAGGATAAGGCTACAGTGGATTATAAAATCTACGCTTATCCTCAGTATGCTGCTGCTCATGAGAACATAACTGCTTGAGAAAACAACAATGGCTGTGATCAGCAGCAAGAAGATTCCCACAAATCTTCATGTTCTGATGTATGGAAGTATTTTGGCTTAATGGTAAGGAGCAGTGTAAGTCACAGTTTTGGATTAAAATGTCAAAACAAGAAAGATATTAATCTCTCCCCAGCTACAAAATAAGTGAAATGCTTAGTCTGGAGTCATGAAGAATATGAGGATATGAGGTCACCCAGATAATGGACCAGACAACAACTCTGTCCAGTCATAAAACAATGAAAAACTTTATGTAACGAAGTGTAAAGTGGCCTTAACTAGCTATTGTTCATCTGACAGGCCATGAATTCTGACACAGTTTGCCATATTGGATGTGGTAGTTCAGTGGTTATGGTGTTAGGGTACTGATTAAAAGGTTGTGAATTCGAACCCCAAGACCACCAAGCTGCCACTGCTGGGCCCCTGAGCAAGGCCCTTAACCCTCAATTGCTCAGTTGTATAAAATGAGATAAAAATGTAAGTCTGGTTAAGGCCGTCTGCCAAATGCTGTAAATGTAAATATTGCTAATATAATTTGTTACTGAGTTACCATGCTGTCTTATCTTTTGGTTTGTCTCTTATGCTATTCAAAACACTAAAAGAGAAGGTTTCAAGGGTTCTTAGACACACGTGTTAATATCCTATGTGTGCCTGCATGTGTCATACTATCCCTAAAAATATAGCTAATAAATAGAAATTAAAATAAAAATATATATTTTTTAAAATAATAAATAATTCACAAGCAACATAATTATTTAAATAATTATAATGTATTTAAATAATATTTAACAATCAGATATAGCCTTTGGCATGAAGCATGGCTGGAGAGGTCATGTTTAATCATGTATCCTAATGCACACATTTTGTTATATTATATTATATTATATTATATTATATTATATTATATTATATTATATTATATTATATTATATTATATTATATTATATTATATTATATTATATCATATTATATATGGTGGTCTAGTGGCAGGATTGCTCTCATTACCACGGCCAGGGTTCCATTCCTGGGCAGGGAGCTACTGAAGAGTTAACTCTCAGTTCCAGTCCCAAGTCCGGATAAAATGGGAGGGTTGCATCAGGAAGGGCATCCGGGGTAAAACCTGTGCCAAATTCAAACATGCGGACCAAATGATCCACTGTGGTGACCTTGGATAGGGAGCAGCCTAAAGAGCAACAGATTATATTATGTTATATTATATTACAATATATAATATTATATTATTTTATATTATATATGGTGGTTTAGCGGCAGGATCCCACGGTCTCATTGCCGCGGCCAGAGTTCCATTCCCGGGCAGGGAGCTACTGAAGGGTTAACTCTCAGTTCCAGTCCCAAGTCCGGATAAAATGGGAGGGTTGCATCAGGAAGGGCATCCGGGGTAAAACCTGTGCCAAATTCAAAATGCGGATCCACTGTGGTGACCTCGGATAGGGAGCAGCCTAAAGATTATATTATATTATATTATATTATATTATATTATATTATATTATATTATATTATATTATATTATATTATATTATATTATATTATATTATATCATATCATATCATATCATATCATATCATATCATATCATATCATATCATAGTAGCAGTACTGTAGTACCTGTAGTAGCTGACCAGGTTATTTTATAACAGTCAAATTGTGGTTGTAATTTAATATGATCTGCAGTGTGGGTTTATGTGAATGAAATCTTATCATTTCTATTGTGTTTATAAAAAAAAAACTATTTATGTATGAAATCAGACTAGTTTCATGTTGAACAATGTGTTGATTTCAAACAGGGTAGATAAGACCCAGATTTTGATCATCCTACCTTTTGTTTGTTGTCCCCCTCGATTCCTTAACTCGCTCAACATTAGTCAACTGTAGTCATAATTTAGTGACTGTTTTGACTCATCTTGTAGCAAGATAGCGCATGGCTAGTTCCCATGTGTTGTTTTGCTCAAGCAGTGCTTTCACTGTATGCTCAGGAGGTCTGTAATGGTTCGGTGAACTTTTGAGATTTCCATCAATCTCTCTGTATCAGATATCAAAAAAGCTTGATATTTGTTAGAAAATCGAACTAGATCATTTCATAGAGATTTCGATCCTGAGCTCAGGTTACAGTCTGTACAGTCGGGTTTCCTCCCACTGTCAGAAAACATCCACGTAGGCAGAATTGCCCTGTGGTGTGAAAGTGAATAAATTCTTCATTGGATTTAAGGAGAGTGGTGACATAAGACCAACACTTCAATTTAGATCTTCATTCTAACAATACAAGTGTTTTGTACATGTGTATCTATATACCAGTATGGGTTGTCCTGGTTGTTGCCCTGTGCTGCTGTTGCTCTGTAAATGGTGTTGTAGAGGCCGCAGGCATCGTTGCTGATCGTGCTTGAGGAGTGCATGTTCATCACGCACATGTTCCCCAGAGCTTGACACGCTGTCCGATTACTGAACAACTACAAACCAAGACAAAACAACATGTCAAGCCGGTCATAATAAACCTCCAGTTAGGAATTACTTACAGCCTCAAGCACTTTACAGACCCAAGGTCTTCCAAATGCAAGGTGCTAGTGAATAAATAGATAAGAAAGCAAGAAAATAGCTTAATAGAATAGCTAATCATGTTAAAAGGCATGTGGGTTGTCTCTAAAACTGAGAAAATAAAATTCAAAGTACTTCCCAGACCACATCATTTAAATGCAGCTTCTCTTTAAACTCCTGGATTTGGGATATTTATGCACAAGTGCTTGTATATTGCACTGACTCACTCAATACAAGTATTTCTAATCAGACGAGGACAAATCAATATCTTGCATTTATTTATTTGACAGACGGTTTGATACAAAGCGACGTGAGGAATCGGAGAAGGATGCTATCCACTGCAAAGACCATAAAATACATTATACTAATGCATCTCTGAAGTAATGATATGTCTTCAAGGTCAAAGAAATATGAGGTTCTTGTTTTTTTTTGTCTACAAAGAAGGCAGCAGGAAGGATGTGGTTATATGCATGAAGAGTTATAAGCACAATCTGTTCTTTAAGCTTTTTTTCCTTTACTGCAAACCTTTCCTTTGGGGTTTAGATTTTTTGTGATATTTTTGTCCTGGTTTAACAAATGAATAAAAATAGATAAAAATTGTCTAAAATTAATACACAATTTGGAAGGATAAAAAAAAGTGGGTGGGCAAGTGAGTGTGCATGGATGTGTGCGTGTGTGTGTGTGTGTGTGTGTGTGTGTATATACCCACCAGACATGCAGCTGCAGATGAATACAAGAAGTCAGAAAACCAGGCAGATGTAACAGCCAGGCCCTTAACCAAAGAATATTAAAAATGACCTAAATTTACAGATGACTGAGCACTTTAATTTCTTCGACATTTTTAGTTCGTATCAAATGCTTACCAACTGAGCAAAATTGATTGTGGCAACAACTGAAGTGGGCAGACTGCTGGGAGGGAAACACATACCTCCAGTCTGTAAACATATCAGTATGTTACACTTTATTTTTCTATTAAAATACTGTAACCGTAAGTCTTAAAAATGAAATATATTTGAGCTGAAATTTGACCTGGTGCATGGAAATTATTGTAGCATCATTATTGTAACACATCGCCAGAGAATACCGTATATTCATTTTCTCACCGGCTTGGAGCTACATTTGCAGGATTGAGACGTGTTGATGAAGGATTCCTGACATCGCACACATCTACGCATACAGGACACACATGTGGTGATGCACATGCAAGGCAAAATAAATACACAGTAAAGAGAGACAGACAGACAGACAGAGAGAGAGAGAGAGAGAGAGAGAGAGAGAGAGAGACAGACACAGACAGACAGAGAGAGAGAGAGAGAGAGACAGACACTGACACAGACACAGACAGACATACAGAGAGAGAGAGAGAGAGACAGACACAGACAGAGAGAGAGAGAGAGAGAGAGACAGACACAGAAAGACATACAGAGAGAGAGAGAGAGAGACACAGACACAGACAGACATACAGAGAGAGAGAGAGAGAGAGAGAGAGAGAGAGAGAGAGACAGACACAGACAGACAGAGAGAGAGAGAGAGAGACACAGACACAGACAGAGAGAGAGAGAGAGAGACACAGACACAGACAGACATAGAGAGAGAGAGAGAGAGAGAGAGAGAGAGAGAGAGAGAGAGATAGAGAGAGAGAGAGAGAGAGAGAGACAGACAGACAGACAGACAGACAGACAGACAGAGAGAGAGAGAGATGACTGAGAGGGAGATGACAGAGAAAAAGCGAGAGAGAGAGAGAGAGAGAGAGAGAGAGAGAGAGAGAGAGATGACAGACAGAGAGAGACGGAGAGACAGAGACAGACAGACAGAGAGAGAGAGAGAGAGATGACCAAGAGGGAGATGACAGTGAGAGAGAGAGAGAGAGAGAGAGAGAGAGAGAGAGAGATGACAGACAGAGACGGAGAGACAGAGAGAGAGACGGAGAGACAGAGAGAGAGAGAAAGGGAGAGACAGACAGAGAGAGAGTGAGAGAGATGACAGACAGACAGAGAGACAGAAAAGAGAGAGAGAGAGAGAGAGAGAGAGAGAGAGAGAGAGAGACAGAGAGAGAGAGAGGGAGAGATGACAGAGAGATATGACAGAGAGAGAAAAAAAAGAAAGACAGAGAAAGAGAATGAGAGAGAGATTGATCACCTGTCGCCCTTTGCGTCTGGAAAAGAAAAAGCTGTCTCTGTTCCATTACACAACTCACACAGAGCTTCTTGGAGAGGGATGCCATTTACGTTTCTTTCCACTGTCAAAACAGACAATCTGTCAAATATTACACGTTGTATTCTTTTAAAGAGCAACACGTCATTGCTTTTATCATTTCATATTACGTTTATTGCTATGAAACATTTTTAAAAATGTTATAGCAGCTATAAACATTCAATTCTTCACCAAGCTTATATTCAGCTTATAATGTTAGCTAGAAAACCACAGTGTCTTCTGAGACTCTCACACGGAGGAAGACATTCGCCTAGGACTGTTACAAAGTACTGAGTATCAAATTTAGATGCCTCCTTAATTATTATTGTAATTTATTATTGTAAAAAAAAAAAAAAAAACACACAACTCACCAAGAACACTATATTCAGGACACTGGCATTTCCCGTCCTCTCCCAGTCCGCCTGGACATCTGATACATTCATATCCATCCTGTGTAACACCCTAATAAACAATGTGACAACGCTATTCAGTGTATGGAATGATACAAAAAACTTCTCTAGGGTTTTTTGCTCTTTTTTTTTTAGATCGAGTCAAGGGAATATTTGAAATATTCCACAGTCAGGAAATCTCTGCATCACAGAGAAATATCATTGTGATAAATGTCATTGTGATAAATGTCATAATGTACAATCTGTTCATCTTTCTGTGATGATAATCGCATTCTTCTGTGTAAAGAACACAAATGATGCACCATGGGTAAAGTGGGAACACTTCCAAATCACCACTATAGACGGCATCTACCTCAGATGTTACCAATGAGGTTATGGGCATTCATAAAGGCAGCAAGTGGACGATGTTGGAGAAACCAGTACAGAAGATGCCAGCTTCCAGTACATTTGTACATTTCCTGCTGTGGTGCCCTTCGATTTCTTGAGTTTAGTTCATTCTATCTAATACCTTAAGACAGGACTACATGGCAGAATGTATTAAAGATGAGTTTTATTATCAGTTTTAAATTTCCCCTGGTTTCAACACGCCTGCTTTAACTTATCAGATAATAATAAAGTCTGATCTGGAAAGAGATTGTGTGTGTGTGTGTGTGTGTGTGTGTGTGTGTGTCCAAGCAAACATGTTCTTTCAATGCTCTTTCTTTATTATTAATTATTCTTCATGTTGCAAACATTTTATGATACACATCAGAGTACACTATATTGCCAAAAGTTTTGGGACACCCTTCCAAATCATTGAATTCAGGTGTTGTTTTTCAGGGGTTGGGTTTGGCCACTAAGTTCCAGTGAAGGGAACTCTTAATATTTCAGCTTCATACCAAGACATTCTGGACAATTTCATGCTCCCAACTTTGTGGGAACAGTTTTGGGGATGACCCCTTCCTGTTCCACCAGTGCACAAAGCAAGGGCCATAAAGACATGGATGAGCGAGTTCATAAAAATATAATAATACAGGGTACATTCCATCAGGGTCTAGGACAAAGGTCATCCAATCAGATTCGTCTATGACACAAGGTCCCGTTCCTTTTTCATCCAATCAGATTGGTTTATTTTCAGAAAGTCCAGTCCCCTTCATCCAGTGAGACCCAAATCCAAAGTTTATCTCCTAAAGGGTTCTCACACAGCCCAAACAACACACACACACACACATAACCATATGGATAAGGATAAAGTTTCTAATGATAAAACACAGCCACACCCCTGGCTTTCTGTGGACGTTTAACTGAAGGGGTCTCACACAGCCACACCCCCAAAAACATGCGCACACACACACAAACCTGACTGACACACACACACACAACACACACAAACACACATAACCATATGGATATGGTTAATGTTTTTAATGATAAAACACAGATGTTTAGAGTGGCTTTCTGTGTGTGGACGTTTATCTCCTGAAGGGGCCTCACACCCCCACAATCACACACACACAAGAATGACAGAACGTCCGGATTATGTCAAAAGGCCAGTTGCTTAAGTATAGCCGTGGCCGAGATCAAACCATCAAACTGAGGGTAAGTCATAACATAAAATATGAATATTGAATATTCTAACAATTTACCCAGCCCTTCAAGGGTTGTAAAAGCTCTCCCTTACATTTTTACTGTTTTCTGTTCTATTTAAGATGAGAGTGGGATCGATGAAGAACAAGAGGATATAGACGACTTTGAAGAAGAAAACAATAAAAATGTAAGGGAGAGCTTTTACAACCCTTGAAGGGCTGGGTAAATTATTTGGACATAATCCGAACGTTCTATCATTCTTAGTTCTATCGCTCTTAGGCCTTACGTGGATGTTTCAGGAAACTCGTTGTCGGAAATAATCACTACGTCGTTGTCTAAAACGAAACAGGAAAGAAATGATTCTCTTGGTATTATGAGTTATACCTTTCATCTCGAATCATTGTTCTAAGAGACAGAATGAAATTACCTAGGAGGATTGTTTCGATTTCCTAGACACTAGTGTCAGATAAGCATAGTCTTGCCTTGTTCTGTAATTAAAATGTTAAAAAAAAATTCATATTTAGAATCCAAATAGAATAATATTAATGACAATCAATCTAATACATATAAATGAATTAATTCAAGTTTGTGTTAATGTGTTAAAGTTCTCACCTGTGGAAAAGTCTATGGTCTCTTAAAGTTTGAATGAAGTTCTGTACACGCTGATGGATTTCCAAAGTTGTGATGTCAATTGATAGACTCCTAAATGTGCTTATATGTGTGTCATGTGGTGGGGGTGTTTCAGGTGTGTGTGTGTGTGTGTGTGAGACCTTTAGGAGTTAAACATCAACCGTCCTCATTGGATGAAGATTATGTCTGATTATGACGTGATAATGACTATGATCTGATTATGACCATCTGATTATGACGTAGACGAATCTGATTGGCTGTTCAGATCTGTCAAAAGTAGTTTGATGGAATATACCCCCCATTTATCCCCCATTTTACAGATTATTTAGTTTAACTGCAATGCTCTTCTAATTTGCTTGTCCTTCCTTATATGATCTCATACCGGTTTGGTGTCTGGGCACTTTTGGCAGGTAAGGTATCCTCCGTTGCTGTTCAGGACCTTGAAACCCGTCTGACATTCACAGCTCACACCTGTTGTGAAGAGTACATAGCACTATTTGTTGAAATATATTAACAAATTTAACTATTTTTGATGTTTTATTTCCCGTCTAACCAGTGCTGCACAATATATACATGTGATAAAAGCAAGTTATTGCATTTGTAACAATTTCTTTCGTCCAATTTCCAAACTACTCAATAAACTACGTCATGGTATCTGTGTTCTTGATAGAAATTCTAGTATTTTTTTAAATATGGTTAGTTTAGTGAAATGGACAAATACACCGATCAGGCATAACATTATGAGCAGTGACAGGTGAAGTGAATAACACTGATGATCTCCTCATCATCGCACCTGTTAGTGGGTGGGATATATTAGGCAGCAAGTGAACATTTTGTCCTCAAAGTTGATGTGTTCGAAGCAGGAAAAATGGGCAAGTGTAAGGATTTGAGCGAGTTTGATGAAGGACCAAATTGTGATGGCTAGATGACCGGATCAGAGCATCTCCAAAACTGCAGCTCTTGTGGGGTGTTCCCGGTCTGCAGTGGTCAGTATCTATCAAAAGTGGTCCAAGGAAGGAACAGTGGGGAACCGGTGACAAGGTCATGGGCGGCCAAGGCTCACTGAGGCACGTGGGGAGTGAAGGCTGGCCCGTGTGATCCGATCCAACAGACGAGCTACTGTTGCTCAAATTGCTGAAGAAGTTAATGCTGGTTCTGATAGAAAGGTGTCAGAATACACAGTGCATGACGGGTCAGGGCTGTTTCGGCAGCAAAAAGGGGGAGCAACACAATATTGATCATAATGTTATGCCTGATCAATATATATTTAAATGTCTATAGATTATAATCTGTTGATGCATCTCTATCCTATAATAATATCTTAAAACATCTGAATTAATGTTTTTTGATTTGTCACGTGCGTCATCTGGTTGTCTCCTAGTGACCTGTTGCGCGTGCACGGTCTACTTTCCCCTGAAAAGAAGTAACAAGCCTCACAATAAGCTCAAGTTTCAGATTAATCCGAATGCTTTACCCATGTGCATGTCTATATAAATCAGATTTTTAATGTCGGTGAGTTAACGCTACTATGCCTAGATAGGCCATCAAAATGCAACTAACTAAATCGCATCGCTAAATATAATAAATCGAGGCATGGATCCCAAATAGCGATCTGTTAGATAAACAGCTAACTAAACCTTATTGCGAGTTATTTAGGATGGACCTCAGAAAAAGAGCTAGTGTAGCATCGCTACCTGATTTACTCCCGACTTGGTTCGCTCCACATTTCACACAAGTCAAGCTGGAAATGTCAAAATAACTCTGCAGCCCGCAATCCGACGGCTGGGAAAAGGAAATAGAAAACTGCTGGCAATAAATCGGGTTTGGTTTTAACAGCAATATTAAAAAGCATCCGTACAAGAATTGTGGTAAATTTAGCGTCCCCGTCGCCATGGTGCAGAAAGATAAAAAGCGGAAACCACATTTATACGCCCCGCCTCTTCCTGTGTAGGCAGGGACTTTACTTTACCCCACATAAGTTGCATGCAAAGCGCTTGTTCTGGTGTTCTGGCGCGAGCTCGTGCACGAGCAGCGGCGTGGTGTTTGGGTGTACCTGAACGGCGTCTTATTTTAACTTTTTTTTTCCGTCTGACGAATATCTTAAGTGAAAGATTTTTTTTTTTTTTTTACCTTAGTGTCGTCTTTCACGAAAGCGTGAAAGGTAAGTTATTTAAAAAGAAGATAAAACTTTTTTTTTTCTCTCGTCGGACTTCCGCTGATGACAAACGAAGAGACTGCGCGTGGGTTGAGGCGGTTGGGGCGCTGAGCATTATTTTCCTTCCCTCTCGACGCCTTTAATCAAGGCTGGATTTTGTGACCTTTACACCAGCCTTTATGAAGATTTTTTCTGTTGCATGGCTCAAATCTAAATGTTTGCTTTGTCTTCTCTTAGCCAGGTCGACATGGCAGCAGTACTGCGTTTGGAGGGTCTGAATGATGAAGCAGGACCTGAAGACATTCGCAGGTTCTTTCATGGCTTAACCATCCCTGAAGGACGAGTCCATATCATCGGTGGCAAGACAGGCGAAGCGTTTATCTTCTTCCATTCAGAGCGAGCCAGACAGTTGGCCATGCTGCATTCTGGAAAAGCTCTCCGAGGGTCAACCGTTACCCTTTTTAAAAGCAGCGTGCCTGAGTTTAAGCACAAAATGGAGTTGACGTTGAGGAAGAGGAAACGTGCTTCGACGGAATGTAAACCTGAGCTTCAGACCACGAAAGAGCTTTACAAAGGTCTGTTGCATGTTGTTAAAGGATTGCAATTTTCACCAGTTAGTCCAGTCACCAATCGAGACCAGTCTCCACCAGTTAATCCCATGCAATTAGCAAATACACCAAACTTGGGTGAGGATGTCCTCGAAAAGAGTCCCATAGCAGACCAAAGACAGCCCGTTAAAAATGAGGTAAGGGCTGTGGAATCAATGATGCACCATGTGGAGGAGCAACAAGGTGGAGTGAGAGAGGTCAGGTTCTGCAAACCGGGTTACCTTTGGCTTTACGGCCTTCCAAATACGATCACCAAAGAGGAAGTCTTCCAGTTTCTTGAAGGACTCAAAGTGGTGGATGTAATAACGGGTATGTTTCAAGAGCAAAGGCATTGTTGTCTAGTGAAAATGGCCAGTATTAAGGATGCTAAAGAGGGCCTGAAATACAGCTTAAAAAACCAAAGGGACTTAGGTTTCCAAGTTAAGGTCAGACTGGCCCATGAAAGAATGTGGGAAAACGCCATGAAGCTCCGTGAAAATTCCTCTTCTAACACTTTCTCAGAGCTGGACAGATTCTCTCCTGAAAGGCATTTGCTCAAGAATTCTCCAGGTACGAGATCCTTTTCATCTCCGGGCTCACCAAAACGGCGCCGCTCTAACTCTCCGTCTTATGATACAGAGCACTACGTCATGGTGAGGAACCTTGCTAAAAATATTACCAAAAGTGAGATAAGGCACATGTTTGCATGTCCTCACATACCAAACAGTAAAATCCTGCATCTGCTAAACAAATGGAAGGAACGAACATCTACTGCCTTTATAATATTTTCCCAGTCAGAAGACTATACTTCAGCCATGAACATGAATGGCACCGTGATGCACTCGAAAAAAATTGACGTCTCCTCCATTACCAGGGAAAAAATGAAAGACCTGATGTATCAAAACCAATACGCCGAATCGGAAAGGCCACGGCCTGGCAGCTCCCAAATTCTGCCTGCCCTGTCTTGCATCTACGCACGGAACTTCCCCGCTGATGTGAGCAGAGCAGAGGTGAAGGACTTTTTCAGAATGTATAACATCGGCGAAGAGGACGTCAAATTGCTTGAGGATGAAAACGGCAACGGAATTGGCGAGGCTGTTGTTCAGTTTGCATGCGAGGAACATGCCAGAGAGGCTCTTGGTCTTCACGGAGAGCGCTTCAGGCGAGAACCAGTTCTGCTTGCCTGTATTTCACCGCAACAAATGAAGGAAATCTTGCACAAGACTCGATGAACTCACAATTTGGGGCATCCTAGTTTACGCTATGACGCAGTGCCTTTTCAAACATGTAGAAGAAGGACGGGGAATATCCTTTGGACAATCAGTTTTGTTTTGGGTTTTTTTTACAGCAAAGGAAGCACTTGCATTAACATAAAATGTATATAAAACTAAAAAAAATTCTCTGGGACTGATTGAATATTAATGAATGTACAAAATGCCATGTGATGTAACATTTTTCCAATGCTATTGAAATGGCAATTTATGTATCTGTATATTACTGTTTGCACAATAAACCAAAAAATCTTTAAATATCACTGCATGTGGATTTTGTCCTCTTTAAGTAATGGTAATTTGTGCATAGGTTGATGCCTAATTTGTACCTAGATATGATTAGTACATGGTTGGAAAAATCAGGAAGCACTGACGGCACCAAGAAGATCTAAACTCCATATGTAGTTTAACATCCAGGGCTCCAGGATTTGAACTCGAGACTTTCTGATGGGTCGAAGCCGTAAATGCTGACTCTCTTACCTCTATTTGAAATTGCACAATTCACAGGAACTTCACGAAGCTGATCTTCAGCATCTGAGATTCCTTCAACTAGATATCAACGCAGTGTCTAGATGTCGCATGAATAGTGACCGAATTCAAATTAAAATGCAGATCATGTATTACCATTTATATTTCTCATTACAGAAATATATAATGTCGGCCATATTTCAAATGGAAAAGCCATTTGCAATTGCATTGCCTGTGTAGCTTGAGTTCATTGTTGACCTATATAGCACTAATTCCTTCCTATCGAAAGATGAGGCAACATCAAGTCAAGGACGGCGTGATAGTCTCCAAACGGTTTTATCTACAGCAGTCCCCAAGGTCACAGGCTGTCCTTGCAAATCTATCCCCAGCAGCATTGAGCACCACCAAGTGATGAGACTCCAACCAGGGGTAGAGCATCTGGATGGATCAGGCAGGTCCGTTAAATTATAGTATCCGCCTGGATGGCATGAACAATTTAAAAATGATCCTTGCAGAAACCCTGATGTTAAACCAAACCATTGTTCATCACTATTCTTCATTCAGATAACAAGACGACAGTATTTGCTCATCAGCACATTCTCCTTCTTGGCTGACTGTAACTTACATCACTTCCAAATACAAACACGCCCCATAGTATAGTCCTACCCCTCAACAACGATAGACAGGTTCCTGTGCAAGATGTCAGAAATGCAAAAGGAACTATGATTCGATTTGTATTTTATCAGACTTCCTATGCAGCAGAGAAGTGAAACTTGTTTCTATTTTGATATGATGGGGTAACATCTGTAAATCAATTGCAAATGGACTTTTCTCTTAAATCATTACTAGATATGAAATAATAGAAATACTGACATGCTTGAGAATTACAGTCTTGAACATTTTTTTTTTTGGAACATTTTATTCAAATCAGTGTACAAAACATTTCTAGAGCTCTAAATGCACCAATAATTAGGATTAACAAATCACTATGTCCTGCAACAAATGTCCAAAACAAATGTCCTTTAGTCTTCAACCTAAAACTTTCAATTTAAAATTTTTATACTGAGAAGTACATTAAAATAGAGCCACACTAAAAATAAAACAGACATCACATGGGCTGCTCAGTTATAGAATCTTGAAGAGCCTGCAAGAGAGAGAAAGAGGGAGGAGATGAAATCAAGTTGAAGTTCTAATTTTTATTTCTTATGTAATTCTCAAATGATCACAGTTGCTAAATATACAAGAACGTTTATTGGCATTCATGTTGATGGATCACCTGACATATTGCCGGAGAATCTGTCGGAGCTCATTGACAGGCAGGAAGAATTCATACTAGATCCCTGGAAAACATTTGAATGGACACACAACAGATGCGAGTCAATAGGAACGTCATACTGCATCGCAGTTAGCCATAAAAAATGCTAAAAATAGTTAAGCTACAATATAATCAAGAATTACTAAATGTATTCCTACTAATAATTCCGTTAATTCTAATAACCTAGCGTCCTGTTCGGAGTGATGACCTTCACTGTCCCCAACAACGTCTGTAGTCCCATTTAACCACTTGTTAGCAACTCCCTTTTTCATTTACTTCTTCTCAATTAAACATACACCTTCAACAGATACACGTCAGACATTATACATCTGAATACACTCATATATAAACACACATGCATCTACACTCACGTTCCCATATATGTACATACCCCTGTGCCCATATATAGTGTTTACTCTTTTTAAATCATAATGACAACAGAAACTACCCAAATGACCCTGATCAAAATATACCTACCCCAGTTCATAATACCGTGTACTGCCCCCTTTAACATCAATGACAGCTTGAAGTCTTTTGTGGTAGTTGTGGATGAGGCTCTTTATCTTCTCAGATGGTAAAGCTGCCCATTCTTCTTCTTGGGCTGTCTTGCATGAACTGCACGTTTGAGATTGAGTGGCTCAATGATATTGAGGTCAGGAGACTGAGATGGCCACTCCAGAACTTTATTCTGCTGTAGCCAATGACAGGTCGACTTGGCCTTGTGTTTTGGATCATTGTCATGTTGGAATATCCAAGTACGTCCCATGCGCAGCTTCCGGGCTGATGAGTGCAAATTTTTCTCCAGTATTTTTTTTGATAACATACTGCATTCATCTTGCCATCAATTTTGACCAAATTTCCTGTGCCTTTGTAGCTCACACATCCCCAAAACATCAGCGATCCACCTCCGTGTTTCACAGTAGGAATGGTGTACCTTTCATCATAGGACTTGTTGACTCCTCTCCAAACGTAGCGTTTATGGTTCTGGCCAAAAAGTTCAATTTTGGTCTCATCACTCCAAATGACTTTGTGCCAGAAGGTTTGAGGCTTGTCTCTGTGCTGTTTGGCGTATTGTAAGCGGGATACTTTGTGGCATTTGTGTAGTGGCTTTTTTCTGGCAACTCGACCATGCAGCCCATCTTTCTTCAAGTGCCTCCTTATTGTGCATCTTGAAACAGCCACACCACATGTTTTCAGAGAGTCCTTTATTTCACCTGAAGTTATTTGTGGGTTTTTCTTTGCATCTCGAACAATTTTCCTAGCAGTTGTGGCTGAAATTTTAGTTGGTCTACCTGACCGTGGTTTGGTTTCAACAGAACCCCTCATTTTCCACTTCTTTATTAGAGTTTGAACACTGCTGATTGGCATCTCAATTCCTTTGATATCTTTTTATATCCCTTTCCTGTTTTATAAAGTTCAACTACCTTTTCCCGCAGATCCTTTGACAATTCTTTTGCTTTCCCCATGACTCAGAATCCAGAAACGTCAGCGCAGCACTGGATGAAAGATGCTAGGGTCTGTCAGGAGTCCAGAAACTCATTGACCTTTTATACACACACACACTAATTACAAGCAAACAGATCACAGGTGAGGACGGTTACCTTTAATAGCCATTCAAACCCGTTTGTGTCAACTTGTGTGCATGTTATCAGGCCAAAATCACCAGGGTATGTAAACTTTCAGTCAGGGTCATTTGGGTAGTTTCTGTTGTTATTATGATTTAAAAAGAGTAAACACAGTTGTTTGACAATAAATGGCTTCAGCCAACCACTAACCATGAGTGAAAGAAAAGTTTGTGTGTTATCATTCATATTCTCTGAAAAATAGCCAAGAAATCATAAATTCTGCCAGGGTATGTAAACTTATGAGCACAACTGCACATCTTCTTGCTTGTTTATACTGTCTCTCTGACCTTGGTGCATATCATGGTCCCTAAGCTTATTTAAGTTCGAACGATATGCACTCCCCTTATTTTCATTTCACTATTTTCCAGCTCGGTCAACCTGTCGTGCCATTTTTCGGAAGAATCCCAAGGGTGCTCTGCGATGCTGTCGCCAGTATCAACTTTCCTGTATGGCCACTGAGCTTAATGGTTTCCTGGAACACCTTTTCAAAAACACTGTAGCTCCTCACCTGGTCCACCATATTGTGAGAGATACTCTCTGTCACGACCCAGGCACTCAAACCATTCCTAAAACCTGTGACCAGTCTACCCAAACCCTTCACTGGCACTGGACCTGCACTACTTCTCAGAGCACCCAAACTGATGACATCCCCATTGAGATCCCTTCTGATGATTCCTCATCTGACACCACTTTACCTCCTAGCTCTCCTCTAATCCCTCTGGTGCCTTCTCCTGGCCCTGAGTATTCACCTCCAACTTTCCCCACTTCTCCTCCGCCACCTGAGGTCCCCTCTTCAACCACTGATCCTACTGAATAAAGACGGTTCACTGAGCTATTGCTTTGTTCTGATGTTTTTATTAAACTTTCTACCCTTTTCCAATCTTCTCTGTCTCAAGTGTGGTTAGTATACTAGTATTATTAGTGATTGTATTGATGCACATTAACTAATGATTAATATTTAGGTGAATCATTGAGTAAGCATTAATCAATAACTAATTTTAGGTGAAGTATTGCTAATTTTAGGCAGAGCATAAAATTTCTCCGACAGGGGCTATGTATATATAATCTTTCTTTTCTAATCAGTTTTGATTACAGAATAAAGTCTGTAATGAGATGTTGCATATTTGGTCCATTTATCCCAGTGCAAAGCAAATTGTTGCATTTTATGATTTACAAATGTTGTTATTTGCTCCATTTTATAAATGTCCATAGTGATTTCCATCAATGCATTTCAGTAGGACTCGCTCCATTTTTTGGTAAACAGCAACCAACAATATAAATATAAATATATATATATAAAATCAGATATTTATCTCTTTTTAACCATTACTGGGGTATGTATCCAAAAAATAATTTAAAAAAAAATCTTACTGTCAAAGGGCATCACACATTTAAAGATACACTATATTGCCAAAAGTGTTCGCTCACCTGCCTTGACTCGCATATGAACTTAAGTGACATCCCATTCCTAATCCATAGGGTTCAATATGACGTCGGTCCACCCTTTGCAGCTATAACAGCTTCAACTCTTCTGGGAAGGCTGTCCACAAGGTTTAGGAGTGTGTTTATGGAAATTTTTGACCATTCTTCCAGAAGCGCATTTGTGAGGTCACACACTGATTTTGGACGAGAAGGCCTGGCTCTCAGTCTCCGCTCTAATTCATCCCAAAGGTGTTCTATCGGGTTGAGGTCAGGACTCTGTGCAGGCCAGTCAAGTTCATCCACACCAGACTCTGTCATCCATGTCTTTATGGACCTTGCTTTGGTCACTGGTGCACAGTCATGTTGGAAGAGGAAGGGGCCAGCTCCAAACTGTTCCCACAAAGTTGGGAGCATGGAATTGTCCAAAATGTCTTGGTATGCTGAAGCATTCAGAGTTCCTTTCACTGGAACTAAGGGGCCAAGCCCAGCTCCTGAAAAACAACCCCACACCATAATCCCCCCTCCACCAAACTTTACACTTGGCACAATGCAGTCAGACAAGTACTGTTCTCCTGGCAACCGCCAAACCCAGACTCGTCCATCAGATTGCCAGATGGAGAAGCGCGATTTGTCACTCCAGAGAACGCGTCTCCACTGCTCTAGAGTCCAGTGGCGGCGTGCTTTACACCACTGCATCCGACGCTTTGCATTGCACTTGGTGATGTATGGCTTGGATGCAGCTGCTCGGCCATGGAAACCCATTCCGTGAAGCTCTCTGTGCACTGTTCTTGAGCTAATCTGAAGGCCACATGAAGTTTGGAGGTCTGTAGCGATTGACTCTGCAGAAAGTTGGCGACCTCTTCGCACTATGCGCCTCAGCATCCGCTGACCCCGCTCCGTCAGTTTACGTGGCCTACCACTTTGTGGCTGAGTTGCTGTCGTTCCCAAACACTTCCACGTTCTTATAATACAGCTGACAGTTGACTGTGGAATATTTAGGAGCGAGGAAATTTCACGACTGGATTTGTTGCACAGGTGGCATCCTATCACAGTTCCACGCTGGAATTCACTGAGCTCCTGAGAGCGACCCATTCTTTCACAAATGTTTCTAAAAACAGTCTGCATGCCTAGGTGCTTGATTTTATACACCTGTGGCCATGGAAGTGATTGGAACACCTGATTCTGATTATTTGGATGGGTGAGCGAATACTTTTGGCAATATAGTGTATCTTGAAGGGCAATATATATTCCTCTTCATGGCTTCTTGTTGCAGAAACAGCCTTTTTCAAGATACATAAAAGCTTAAATTAGTGTTGTAATACTGATGTTTTTTTGTGTCAAAGTGAAACTATATACAAATATACTGACCACGAGTCAACCACAGACTTCATTTTAACCTCTCGACAAAAACTGAACTCCTAGACTGACTGCAAAAAGTGAGTGATTTTGAGGAAGTACATGCAGTTACCCCAAATAAACTACAAAAAGGAAGTGAATTCAAGTCAGTGCAGTGACCAGTCAGCCCAAGACAGCCCAAAACCCATGAGGAAACAATGGGGTCATTTTTTAGCCAAAAGGAATAGGAATCAGAATAAACACTGATCATGTTAGGATGCCTGAAATGAAATAAAAAGAAAAGAAACATGAGTTAAATGTACACTATATTGCCAAAAGTTTTGGGACACCCCTCCAAATCATTGAATTCAGGTGTTGTTTTTCAGGGGTTGTTCTTGGGCCTTTAGTTCCAGTGAAAGGAACTCATAATGCTTCAGCATACCAAGACATTTTGGACCAAAATTCATGCTCTCTGCTTTGTGGGAACAGTTTGGGGATGACCCCTTCCTGTTCCAACATGACTGTGCACCAGTGCACAAAGCAAGGGCCATAAAGACATGGAAGAGTGAGTTTGGTGTGGAGGAACTTGACTGATCTGCACAGAGTCCTGACCTCAACCCCATAGAACACCTTCTCATCCAACATCAGTGCCTGACCTCACAAATGCCTTTCTAGAGGAATGGTCAAAAATTCCCATAAACACACTCCTAAACCTTGTGGAAAGCCTTCCCAGAAGAGTTGAAGCTGTTATAGCTGCAAAGGGCGGGTCAACTCCATATTATATTCATGTGACTGTAAAGGCAGACATCCCAAAACATTTGGCAATATACTGTATGTATATACATTAAATTCTCATCTGAACCCAGTCTTTTTGAGTTTGAATTCTTTTTAAGCTTTGATTGAGGATTATATTGTTGTATTTTGGAGTCAAATTGCATGAGCTAGCCAGAGCCAATGTAGAAGAAGAGAATTTTTCCCACAATTTTACAGAGGCTTAGAGGACTGGTTTGGCTCTTTATAGTCTACCTACTAACCAAAATGCGTTTTGATGGGTATTATTTGAAATAAAGTCATTTTAAAGAAACTGGAGAAGTGAATTTTTACATCGTCGGGAAGTCTTATAAAAGAAATTTGCTGTCCCTTTCTAAATGCACATAACACTCTAACGTCACTAGAAAGGACACAGCCCCCCCACCCCCACGGTACTCTGGTTGAGTTTGTTACCGAGGAGACGGTCCTGAGGCGGTATTCCATCAAGACGTCTGTGAGCTTCTGTGTAATCTTCAGCACGACCTGAGCATCATCTTCACACTCGATGCGGAATGTGTCCTAAAATAAACAAGACTGAATAAACCCCATTGCCAAAGTTTGTTTCTCTTCAAGACCATAGATATACATGAGTGGAAGTTTTTGTTAATTCCAGTAGCAGTATGTATCAAAAGACATTTAGACATATAGAACTATACCAGGCATCTGAGAAGAGTTGTGAGGGTGTTGCTGGACTCTGGGCCTTTAGATCTCATCATTCTGTCGCTGCTGTTCATTGGCAGATCGTCAGGGTACGGTCTGCCCATATCCTCTCTTCGTGGACCCATCCCAAATCCGTCTGATACCATATGCATGAATCTGCTGTTGGATATATTTTGCATGCTCTCTGGACCTCCCATCATCATGTCTGGTCCTGGGGTCAAATAAGGTATAAAAAATAAGTGTTTCAGAGGTCCACATGCTCATTTTTATGGTTTTTAGAGAATTGAGCTGATAAACAATCCATATTTACTACACAGTGGGTGAACAAGTAAAGAGTACTGTGTTGGACCATTACAGTGTCCTAGGAAAGCTACAATGTGCCCTGGCATGGATTCAACAAGACTTTGGAACGGAACTAGATGGACAGGTCACCTTTGGTCCAAAGAAAATATTCCCTTATTTGGTGTTTTGATAACTGTGCTAAAGAGTGCTGTCTAACTAGATCTGGTGATCTGAGTGAGATCTTGTCCATCGCAGAGTGGATATACAGAAGATGGAAACAGAGTAAAAAGAAAAAAGCAGAGGGAGAACCACTGAACCAGGTGATACCAGAGAAGTGATAGCTTAGTGATGGACTACTGATTGTTAGGTTTTGAGTCTGAACCCCAGAATCACCAATCTGCCACTGCTGGGCCCCAGAGCAAGGCCGTTAACCCTCACTTGCTCAGTTGTATAAATGAGATAAATTTTTCCTTGCAATTGGCAAGAGAGGTTTTAGCATCCACCCCTGTGTTAGTGTTAACATTTGAGAAAAGATGTTAAACAAGTTAAAATAAAAAGTTGGTCTTATGCCAAATTGAATCCTGAAGATATAAAGTAGTGGTCAGAAAAATGAAAGGTCTATCCAAGAAAACGGGGATAGGAAAGGGAACGTTAATCGTAATGCCGTTAACATCTAGCTTGAAACTGAAAATACAGATTACGGCAAACTACTGCTATGTTTGCCCGGCCCAACCTATTACTGTTCTTTTGTCATGAATAGCAATTATATATTGACAAGACTTCTTATTACTAACAGTTAACATCTATCAACTGTCAGGTAATACCCAGAGGGTATTTTGTATATGTCAGAAAGAATGCGGATGAAAATAATTGGAACACAAAATATAAGGGGAATTTCAGGATGAGTTTTAAAAGAAAAAAAAAAAAAAAAAGGATTGCAGTTTTTAAGTGGGAAAGACAGAAAAAAAAAATAGGAGTGCCTCAACACAGACCTGCCTCTAATTGTGCTCAAGATTTACTACACAGTGTCAGTTGTGGAGGTTTTCCAAATCACACCTATGTGAATTTTCATCAGTTTGGAATACACGTACATGAAATGATGTTTTGTGTCAATATCTGGGTAAGTACAAACATAGAAAGAATCATCAATTAGAATTACCGTAGCGGTCAGGACTACTCATGGGGCCATTGCCCGAGCCGCCATGAAAATCAGACATCATGCCACCCCTGGGTAGGAACTCCTCTGAAAAGGGTTGGTCCAAAAATTCATCACCAAAAGACCTATCTGTGGAAATACAGATGCAAGACAGTAATACAATACAGATGCAATGGACAGCATATGGACAATATAAATGTAAAATCTACTGTGAATTATACTGTAAAATAGATCCACAAAGGCTTTCATACATATACACACAGACTAACCTGGGTGAAAACCTCCAGGAATTGGTCCGAGCAGACTGGTAGGACCTGGTCCCGCTACATAGGGAAATGCAGACTCTGATACATACACAAACACAGTGCATATATGGTTATTTTTAACATTACAGTACACTATTCGTGTATATATTGGAACACATACAGTGGGCTGGACTTACTCATGTTCTGAAATGATGGCACATCGCAAGGTTCTTTAAAGACAACCTGAAGAGAAAACAAAAGTTCATCATCTAAAGTTCATTCTACAAGCGGATGTTCACAGGTAACCGTGACTTAGGAGGAAAAGTATTTTGGATACTTCATGGCAAGTTGATCATATAAAGCAAATTGGTGTAAATATGAAAAAATGATAACATGACAAACATCATACTGCTCTAACTCTAACTTTCGACTTCCCTGGAAGCAACTTAAAACATGAGGACTGAAAATAAGAAGGCCACTGGGCTGACTTGCAATCACTACACACAGTTTATCTGGTATGTTCCTTCTCATGTTGTGTAAATTATTCGGTACAAACCCCTACAAAAATTCACTTTAATTCTAGGATGTAATACAAGACAGAAATAAAACTACAGTGGCTGAGAAGTGCAAAATAAAATAACAAATCGGGAAACACAATAACAAATCCAAAAACACAACAATAATTCAGAAAAAAACGGAAAAGGTAGGTATAGTTTGCGAATAGAATTCTTACCTCTGATTGGACGAGGCATCTGTCACTCAAAATATAAAAGTAGGAAACTGTATCTAACTATTTCATGTTTTTTATACATACATATATATATATATATATATATATATATATATATATATATATATATATATATATATACATACATACACAATATACTATATTTTATATATATATATATATATATACATACACACACACACACACACACACATTATATACTATATATATATGGAAATGGAATTCATTTAGTGCTACTTTGAGGATGGACATTCATATGGCGTGATTTTGGATATACTGATAGCGTATCATAGCATAAAGATTAGAATGCGATCTCTAAAAACACACCTAAAGAACACAGGTGTGTTTCGAAGACCAAACTATTCCAGATTTAAGGAGGCAAAGAGCGTTATAAGAGCAGAGCTGTGTTCATATACAAGCGATTCATCGTTCTACTGCCGCAGCCTGCCGGACTTTTCTGTATATCTTGAGTGACCGATATCTCATCCAATCAGCGGTAAGAATTCCATTCACAAACTATACCTATCTTTTCTGCTTTGTCCAAATTGTCATCATGTTTTTGGATTTGTTATTGTGTTTTCTTTCTTTACTTCTCTGCCACTGTAAAAAAACAACACTGCTGGGGAAAATACATTCACAAGGTCATTATACATATATAGACTCAATGATTCCTACCTTGATTTGACCTCTGCCCTCAGTCTTCTCCACCTCAGCAGCAATTGATTTCATTTCCTTTTTGATAACTGGGTTCCTTGTTACTTCCTCTTCTTCATGAGGCACTTTTTCCGCGTGAGCATGTTTCTGTTCATCAGATAACAGAGAAAACTCTTACGGCAGATGCAAGCACGTTTTGCCAAAGCCTCTTGTTTATAAACTGGGAGGAAAAGATGAAAGTGCATCTATCAGCCTTACCAGGTATTTGAAGCAATGCTTCCATCCAATAACATGAGAAGCCATCTCATTCTGCCTCCGCTGCACCTTACACAGTCTACACTGGTAATGAGGAGCTACTGTCTTGCTGGGGCTACGATACTCCCATACATACTGTAGGCCTACACACACACACTCTCAGTACTCATACATTTCCACAACGTGTTTAATTTTTCATTAAGAACATATTACGTACCGATAATCGGATCTGTGACGGTTTTCAGTCGTTTGGTGAGGGAGGGGACGGTCTGGATGGATCCTTGCCTGTTGAACACTGATGGGAGTTGCATGAATTAGAATGACGAGATCACACCCAATAATGCATGATACTATAAGATAAGGTGAGCACTGGATAGCTTAATCATTCAAAATGATCTGTAAATCCACTTCAGTTCAACAGAGCACTTAATTACACTGCTCTTCCCACATCAGAGTGGAAAAGTTGTGGCAAAGCAAGTGAGCCACGTTTGAATATGCACCTCTGAACAACATGTAAAAACTCAGTCCTGACTTATTCTATTGGTCAAAACGCTGAGCTTATCAACAACCACGGTGTTTTCCCAATCAGATATCAAGCACCACTACCGGTGGCTGATTCTGTAGATGTTTTGCAGAACGGAAACTTACGGAGAATCGGTTTATTAACAGTCAACATTTCTCCATAACTCCAGTGTATTTAGGCTTTCTGGATGTACACAACACTCATTCTGAAGCCAGGGAGTTTTAAGGCACAGACTGAGTGGACCACGAGGAAGTTCCCTCCAAATGGGTCCTGACGGATTCCAATGGTCATAATGTCCACCACATTCAGTTAATCACATGTAGTCAAGTTATTTGCATTCTTTATGGTCCTCCAAACATTCAGGATGACCAGATAGAGGAAGGTTTTGTGAACTTTCCATAGAATTCCAAGTTACTTACAGATGCACTCCAGCATCATCAAGTGGTTACTTCCTAGATTTAACCAGTAGGCATAGCCATCTCTGCAAAACAGCACTGGACTTGTCCAATAAAAGGACATCAGCTGTCCTTCACTGAATGTCGTCATATAACATACAGCATAGTAACAGTTCCCGTTTGAACTGGCTTTGGATTGGATCCCTCCGGACCAGTGTCCGCCAGGTTTGTCCAACAGAAACAGCCCATGTAGTGGACGAGCCATGAGGATGAGTCCACCTTTTTCATATCATAAATACCCATAACTCACAGTGAACACATTCTGTCAGTGATGCAGGACTTTATGTTTCTAATGTTGTTCAGGCTAAATTCAGTTACCAGGGTGTCTGAAGGTATTAAATTAATCGGAATACTTTAAGATGCCACTTGTATTTAATTGAATTAACTACCAGAATGTATTTAATTGATATATTTTTTTAAATTATGTATTTGATGGGGCAAAAAAAAAAAAAACTTTTATGAAGATTAATTAAAGAATAAAAACAATAAGGCTGAAATCATTCACTGCCCAGGGTCCAACCATTTTTGACTCCAATTCCAGCTGCAAGTAACTTTGACTGCCCAGTCTACCTTACTGAAGCACTATGAGGAAGCTCTGGCAATAAGTTTAGGATCACTAAACATCTGCAAGGGCCCAGTATCTTGCAGAGTTCTCTTCCGAACATCTGTTCAACGTTTTGTCCCAAGAACCCACTTTCATGGGACGGGTTGCATTTTTGTCAGATTTGATCTCCATCTTGCCCTCAACCCGGACCTGCTTCCAAGCTTCTTGTGATGAGAAGCATCCCCACAACCCGATGCTACCACTACCATGTTTCACTCTGGGGGATGGTGTTCTCAGGTCAAACTTAGCAGCTGGCTCCTATGCCAAAAAGGCTTTGGCCTCCATCAGTCTTTTCCACATATTTGCTGAGGTGCTTGTCTCTTGTAACTTGAAATGTTATTTCAAATGCCTTTTTTTAAGCCTCAGCTTTCTTCTTGCAACTCTTCTCTAAGGTCCAGCTTTGTGATGTATCCAAGCTGTTGATTTTGTCTGGTAAGCAGCTTCATGGACCCAAGCTGTGGATATCTCCAGCTCCTTTACAGTTACCTTCGGTCTCTCTCTACTATAAGTAAAGCATCCCTATTATAGAAATTTGTTGAATACATATTCTTTCCATTTAAAATAATGATATTAATAGTTGACATACTTTTCCTATGACTTAGTGCTTGAATTGTTTTAATCTCCATGATGCTTACAACATATGTGGTACGAAATGAACATAATCTTAAACAAGTTGAAATTTTTGGCTGTGGCAATTGTCCATTCATAGCTGATGCAAATGACAGAGATAGGATTAAAAACCACTGGACCGCTCATTTAGGACTTGTAAAATACAAGCTATTTTAAAACAAAGTAAGAATCTAAGGACCTACGGACACCCTGCAGTAATAAGGTTAGAAAAAAAAAAATAACTGCAAGACACAACACTAATCATTAAGTTAAATCCAATCACAGCCATAGGGGCTGATGTTGTGTGTTACATTACAGCTCTGGAGACCTCAGGCATGGCATATTGGCAATGACATCACCAAGGCCAGAAAGTGCTGAAGGTCAAAAGAAGAGAACTGGTCTCTGAGGGCAAGACTTACCTATGTCCCCACTGTAGGCCTGCTGCTTTTTCTGTCATAGATGACAAGTAAACCCGTCGGAAAGAGAGAGAAATAAAGAGGTGTTAGAGAGACAGAATAGCATGTGAGGTTGGGAACAAGACCCCCAACACTCCTGTGGTCCATCCTCTCCTTCGATGCTCTTTATTAGCAGAGGAGGCTGTTCTTGAGTATGAGCCACAATCGACTCTCCCGCTTAGTCATAGCCATGTCTCTTCCCTCTACAGCATGGGGATTATTTAGGCAGACATGAAAATGACAGTCCATGATTTAAAAAAACCAAAATAAAAAAAGAGGCATTAAGCTGCACAAGGTTTTATGCTTAATACTGCATATGCACCAGTGCTCATGTGATCAGGGTTATGACCCCATCATAAGACCGTTGAACTTAATGTTAGGCAATGCATACATGGCACTGAGGTTAGGATCCCAATTCTATAAATAATACTAATAAAGAGGAAGCAGACTACAATGCTGAATAAAGCATTATAGTCAGCGACAATTTCAAAAAGGAAGTCAGACATTTACATGATGTCTGATAAGTCACGCTAGTTCATGTTATTTAAGTTGCTAACAACTTGATTCTCTGGCACGATCAGCCAATGATGACTACCAACATCTTTTGGCTTCAGTGTGGGTGAAGGCCATTCATTTCCATTTCCACAGTTTTTAAAGACATAACAATTACTTATAATAACAACAGGTATTAAAGTTGGAAGGACAATACTTGCAGGAAAAAAAACGCTGCAATTTTCATATGAACTTGTTTAAGATTCTAATTAAATACAAACTATTTCATTTTTACTTTATGTCAGGGCTCTTTCATATTCCTTAACTTTGCAAAAAAGTCGAGCCTAGTGAGCGAGGCCAAAGGAAGAGAGCATGTCTGAGTGCCTGCTCTCATGCACCAGCTCCTTCACACACTCACTTCACCCTTGTGAATACCTTTGTGTGTGAGCGTTGTGCAATAGTTTATAACGACCACGCTCACAGATATGGCTCTTTCGGCTCGGTTCAGCCTTCTTAGGGTTTTTATTTTTTTAATAATGTTACTGTTTAACTGCCACAGGCTGTGCTTTGACAACAAACAGATGAACGGTTATTTTTGGATTCTTATTGTATAGACGAGGAATAATACACGATATGGCCAAAAGCACATGAACACCTGAGTACTGATATTCTGTGCGCACCCACATTATGGGTGTTAATAGAGTAGTCCTCCCTCTTCTACAATAATAACCTTTACTCTTTTGAGAAGGAAAAATTACTTGATCTTAGAGCATGGCTGTGAAGGTCTCTGCCCTTTCAGCAACAAGGGAGCAAGAGTATGGGAACTGATGTCAGGTGAAGAGGCTTTGCTTGCAGCCATCATCCCAAAAGTGTTCAGTGGGTTTGAGGGCAGGACTCTTGAGGTCTTTCACTCAATCCCTAGCAAACCACGTCTTCATGGTTCACACTGTCATGCTGGAACAGAATTGGGCCCCGCAGTTCCAATGAAAGGATAATGCGACACAATATAAAGACATCCTATATAACGGCATCCTTTCAACTTTGTAGAAGCAGTTTGAGGCAGGCTCGCACATGGCTGTGACGGTCAGGTGTGCAAACGTTTGGCCATATGGTGTATCCGCCTACCGAAACAGCACTCTCCTGAAGAGCTTTCAACAAGCTTAATATACAAATATTATTGTCAAGCATTTATTCATGTTCTATACATTAAGGTCAGCTGCACCTGTAAAAATGACAGAACACTAATAATAAATTATTAATTAAAAGATATTATGTGGAATTGCAAGATTAGATATTGTGCTGTTGCCACTAGAGGGCGATTGTTACAACAGCCACACTCTCTAAATATATACTGTGTGTACATACACCAATCAGCCATAACGTTATGAGCACTGAGAAGTTTTTATTCATGATTGAGGATTATCTCCTCATCATGGCACCTGTTAGTGGGTGGGATATATTAGGCAGCAAGTGAACATTTTGTCCTCAAAGTTGATGTGTTAGAAGCAGGAAAAATGGGCAAGCACCAAAAGCGCCAACAATGGGCATGTGAGCATCAGAACTGGACCACGGCGCAATGGGAAAAGGTCGCCTGGTCTGATGAATCATGTTTTCTTTTACATCACATGGAAGGCTGGGTGCGTGTGCATCGCTTACCTGGGGAACACATGGCACCAGGATGCACTATGGGAAGAAGGCAAGCCGGTGGAGGCAGTGTCATGCTTTGGGCAATGTTCTGCTAGGAAACCTTGGGTCCTGCCATCCATGTGGATGCATTGCTGCAGACCATGTACACCCTTTCATGGAAACCCTGAAGTCTGTGGTTTCTTTCAACAGGGTAATGCACCGTGCCACAAAGCAAAAATGGTTCAGCAATGGTTTGATGAGCACAACGAGTTTGAGGTGTTGACTCGGCCACCAAATTCCACAGATCTCAATCCAATCGAGCATCTGTGAAACGTGCCGGACAAACAAGTCCGATCCATGGAGGCCCCCACCTTGCAACTTACAGGACTTAAAGGATCTGCTACTAACATCTTGGTACCACAGCACACCTTTAGGGATCTAGTGGAGTCCATGCCTCGACGGGTCAGGGCTGTTTTGGCAGCAAAAGGGGGACCAACACAATATTAGGCACGTGGTCACAATGTTATGGCTGATTAGTGTAAGCTCTTACAATAAATCTATTCGGTTCATAGAAAGTCACATATCCTATAACCCCCTATACTCACAGGTCAGCTCTAGCTATGGTATAATGTTACAGCTAGCATTAACTCACCTTCCCGGCGTTCTTCTTTTTTGGCTGAAAGGTCTGTCCTCGTGGTGAACCCTCCATTCTGTCCAATCTCCAAACGGACAACAAGCTACAATTAACTTACACAACTAACTAACTGACGTCAAGAAAAGAGCTTAGCTTCTTAGTGTGCTAGCATAAAGCAGATTAGCATCATAGCATAGCATAGGGCAGCGTCTTGGTATCATTTCTTACAATTTTATAAGGGGGAAAAAAAACTCAGAGCAAGTTATACAGATGCGTAATATTAAACAAACAAACAAACAAACAAACAAACAAACAAACAAACACAAAGACTCGCATCTCCATTATAAACAAATTAAAAGTATCCAGCTTAACATTAGCCGTGATATTATTAGCTACCATACAATAACATTGCAACAAAAAGAAACATATTTTCTCTAAATATATTGTTCAGCTCAGTTTCAATTAATATTAATCATCATAATAATAATAATACTAATAATAATACAGTAAATTACTAGTATGTAATAATACCTCCGTGTCGTCTTCGACAAAATCAAAATAATTCACAGCTAATGTGCTGCGAAAACCGGAAGCGTAGCTGCTGGAGGCTCGAGCTCTCTCTCGCTTTCACAATAAAAGTCATTCTAGGGTTCCCAGATTGCGCTTCCGTTTCGCTTTTACAGCTCTCAAAATAAAATGTCTATTCTTTCAAACCATACATTTAATATAAGAAAAATTCTTAATGTTAACTCATTACACACAACAATTTATTTTTTATGCTAGGTTTATTTGCTGATAATCCGTTATGTTGTTCAGTGACACCATGAAGTCAAGGACACATCAAGACACAGTGATATTCAAGCAGCTCACATGATGCATTTGACCCTGTTCAGATCTGCACTTAGTTTTGGACAGAACTATTCACCGATGCATCTTTTGCCCTGCTGTGTGCAATTATTCCTAGACATACAGGAGTTTGATTCCTAGTTCCACTGTTTTAGATCTTATCACAATGGCTATTATTACAAAGTGCACTGGAATGTTTAAAACATAATGCCATACATTTTTACAAGCCAACATTAAAGTTATAGTAGCAGTTTGTTGCACCCTGGGTTCAATTCCTGGGCAGGGAACCAACCCAGGTACTTAGGGGTGAACTCTGTGGGCATCAGGTGTAAAAACCTGTGGCAAATCAGGTGCTGTTTTTCAGGGGTTGGGTTTGGCCCCTTAGTTCTTAGGAACTTCTAATGCTTCAGCATACCAAGACATTTTGAACAATTTCATGCTCCCAACTTCGTGGGAAAGGTTAGGGGTGGCTCCTTCCTGTTCCAACACCAGTGCACAAAACAAGGTCCAAGGTCTGGACCTCAACCCGATAGAATACCTTCGGGATAAAATTCAGAACGGAGACTGTGAGCCAGGCCAAAACTGGGACGTCTGCTTTTACATGCACATGAAACATCAACTCTTCTGGGAAGGCTTTCCACAAGGTTTAGGAGTGTGTTTATGGGAATTTTTGACCATTTCTCTAGAAGTGCATTTGTGAGGTCAGGCACTGATGTTGGACGAGAAGGCCTGGCTCACAGTCTCCTCTCTAATTCATCCCAAAGGTGTTCTATCGGGTTGAGGTCTGTGCAGGCCAGTCAAGTTCCTCCACGCCAAACTCACTCATCCATGTCTTTATGGACCTTGCTTTGTGCACTGGTGCGCAGTCATGTTGGAACAGGAAGGGGTCATACCCAAACTGTTCCCACAAAGTTGGGAGCATGAATCTGTCCAAAATGTGATCCTTTCACTGAAACTAGGGGGCTAAGTCGAACCCCTGAATTCCATGATTTGTACCCCAAAACTTTTGGCAATCTAGTGTATGTGCAGATTGGATGGTCCACTGTGGAGACCCCGAGCAGAGAGAAGGGGGGGTCACTTATTCTCCGAGTTAGACTCCATTAAACCCTGAAGCCTTTGCCCCGAATGACTACACATGGTGCTCAATTATTTACATGTTTATTAAATTTACAATAAGAAACATTTCTAGTAGTCCTTACAAACAAACTTATAAGCATTAGGATCATTAATCTATAACTAATTTCGGAATAATCCTAAAGCAACCTGAAGTATTTTAAAGGAATGTCCTGCAAAACAAAAAAGACACTACAAACAGAGACTTATTTAAGTCTAGGAAATTTGGTTTAAATTAAAAAATTAAAACACAAAAAGGTTTGCATTGGGCAGTAAATTCCCTCTGATAAGTAACTGGAACAGCAAGGCTGTTATTAATTTATTATTGCTGCTATACACTGAAGGCATCAGAGTTTGAAATCAGAAGATGAATATGAGATGATGGATCAGAAACCTTCATTTCCTGATGAAGACGTGTTAATCAAAATTATTATAAATCTGAATCCATCCATTTTTCAATCTGCTCCAATACTTTTGCATGGAACGCTACTGTTTGCAAATATCAGGGAATGAAAGCTGAAATAAATTCTGATCCATCACCCCATATTCATCTTTCGATCTCAAACCCAAATGTCTTCAGTTTATAGCTCCCCAAAATGGCCTTGCTGTTCCAATATTTTAGGAGGGGAGGGTACATTAAAACAGTCGCTACATAAAGAAAATGAAAATATGTAGGAGAGCATCACATGGGCTGTTTAACTATAGAATCTTGAAGGACCTGCAATGGAGGAGAGAAGAGATTAGAATGAACATTTAGCAGAACTGGGTATTTTATTGACGTTCATGCTGATGGAGCACCTGACATATTGTCGGAGAACCTGTCAGAGGATGGAGGCAGACGGGAAGAATTCATTCTAGATCCCTGAAAAACAAAAACGCTTGAATTAACACAATTCAGAGTTCAACAAGACCGGCATACTGCACTGAAAAAAAGCAGGGCATAAACACCGATCAGGCATAACATTATGACCACTGACAGGTGAAGAGAATAAGACTGATTATCTCCTCATCATGGCACCTGTTAGTGGGTGGGATATATTAGGCAGCAAGTGAACATTTTTTTGTCCTCAAAGTTGATGTGTTAGAAGCAGGAAAAATGGGCAAGCGTAAGGATTTGAGCGAGTTTGACAAGGCTATTGTGATGAATTGTGATGGCTAGATGACTGGATCAGAGCATCTCCAAAACTGCAGCTCTTGTGCTGTGTTCCCGGTCTGCAGTGGTCAGTATCTATCAAATGTAGAGGCCCCACCTCACAACTTACAAGACTTAAAGGATCTGCTGCTAACATCTTGGTGCTAGATACCACAGCACAGCTTCAGGGATCTAGTAGAGTACATGCCTCATTGGGTCAGGGCTGTTTTGGCAACAAAAGGGGGGCCAACACAATATGAGGCAGGTGGTCATAATGTTATGCCTGATCAGTAGAAATTGATCATACATATTAAACCACAATGTCAGATAAATGAAAAACAAATTTGTGGTAATAATTACAGTACTATATTATTACTAGGTGAGCCTTGTGAATCCAGACACTTTGTGTATGATGCACATAACCATTTCTATAATAAAATCAACTGCAAAGATTTGGAGAGTAAAAGTTGGATAATTGAGAACTGTCTGTACATCAGAAATGTGTGGGGAAACAAATCTGGACATTAAACCTTGCCATTTCACCAGCTGGCACCCCCCACTATTATTTACCGAGTTGACGGTCCTGAGGCGGTATTCCATCAAGACGTCCGTGAGCTTCTGTGTGATCTTCAGCACGATCTGAGCATCGTCTTCACATTCGATGCGGAATTCATCCTAACATAAAAAAAAAGACTGAATAAACTCCACAGCCAAAGGGTGTACTTGTTAAATTATTTACTAAGCGATTTTAAATATTCACAATTGATCTACAATATATCGATAACACAGACACAAAAAAAAAAAAAAACTATACCAAATATCTGAGAAGATTCGGAAGGGTGCTGCTAGACTCTGGGCCTTTAGATCTCATCATTCTGTCACTGCCATTCATGGGCAGATCATCAAGGTACGGTCTGCCCATATCCTCTCTTCGTGGATCCATCCCAAATCCGTCTGAACCCATGTGCATGAATCTGTTGTTGGATATATTCTGCATGCTCTCTGGACCTCCCATCATCCTGTCTGGTCCTGGCACAGAAATAAGTCTCATTTTTATGTGGCAGTATCCAAAATTTGCTCTGCAGCTATAACTGCTCCGAAGTACCATTGCAGAATACTGCAACAATTTTGTACATTAACATGCCTTGATTATTGTTTATGGATATTTTACAGCTACAAATGGATTAATACCCACATGTTCACCTTTAATATTTTTATGCATGCAGAAGTTTATAATAAATTCACAATTTAAAAAAAAATATCTACAAATGGAATTTCTACAAATATACAGGAGGAGTATTAGGATTGCCATAGACTTGTACTAAAACCACGCCTCAGTCTCTGTACTTGAACCCTACTGAAAACCTGGGGTCCTGAACCTGAAGTCCACATGCAGTGAGAATGTAAAGCAAAGTGATATGTTATGAATAGAGGAGTGGATAAAGATCCCTCTACAAGTGTCCAACCCTGTTAGACATTACAGGAAAAAGGCGAACAATTAAAAGCCATTAAAGCAAACAAAAGCAGCAATTCTCCATCATCTGTCCTCTTTCAGAATTACCATAGTGGCCAGAATTGGAGAGTCCACTCAAAGGGATGTCCGGACCTGGACCGCCGTGCATGTTAGGAGGAAAATCTGTCATCATGCCACCCCGAGGTGGAAGATCTTCTGGGTAAGGTGGGTGTGAAAAACCACCACCAAAAGGGCCACCTGAGGATATATACACAAGATAAGCAAGAGTAATTACACCCCAAAATGTTTTTAAGCTAAAAATGCAAATTCATTGCTTTGTATCCAATAAATCACATTAATCTTGCTGAAAAATTACAATTTATTCACCGAAACTTATATAGGAATAGGAAACAAAACAAAAAACATTTGTTGTTCAGTCTCCTTAGTGCCCCTCTAGTCCAGCTCCGCTATAGGCACTGATAATGTGACATGGTTCCCAAGTCAAGCAATGTTTACTGCCCTTAAACCTTCTTACACCACACTATTTAAATGATTAGAACATTGTCACTGCTGGAACTTCTGCTCTATGGTACACGAGGAAGGACAGTCCAAGTACAGCATCACTGAAAAGGAGCAGGTGGATCTGATTCTCTGGTACTGATTATTGGACGTCCTAGTCACCCTTCATTAGGACTACACTCCCCTGCAATGGGTTCACTGCATGAAGGATATCAACATGTAAATCACTTGTTGGTGTCTGGTATTACAGCTGTGGTTGATTTGTTTTCTGTGGTCCACAGACTGCTGTTCTGCATCAGGCAGTGGGAAGACTGGTTTAGTGCAGGTTTGCACAAAGCTTTTTCATATTCTTTAAATCTTCATAAAGGGTAATGATTGGAAATGGGCAAATTCATGTGGCACGCATGACCCATTTCTCAGTGTGCTCTGAGTCATCTGGGTAGCATCCCTAATAAATTTTATCCCTGAGTAGCATCCATAATAGATATTTTTTACTTTCTCCTCACACATATATGATTAAACTAACCTGGGTAAAAACCTCTAGGGATTGGTCCAAGGAGACTTGGAGCACCTGCTCCGGCTGCATTGGGAATGGAGGACTCTGTCACACACACACACACACAGCAGACAGTAAACCTATGGTCAATATAGAGTGTAGTCATGTATAAGAAAACGTCTGAATTTGGCAACATAAGGTAGGACTCACTCATGTTCTGAAAGGCTGGTACATCACCAGGTTCCTTAATGATGACCTAAAAGTGAAAAAAAGACAATGCATTACTAAATAACCTGGAAATCTGCATCATCCCAATACAGTTATTCCACACAAGGATCTCAAACGTTCTCATGTCACTCTGATTTAATTAAGGTTTTATAATTTGTGTGAACCCATGAAACTGAAAATCGGTGTAAAATTGTGTAAGAGGTAGAATACACCTGATCGATACAGCAATCAGCTGCTTTAAGTTCAGGATTTTCTTAGTTTAATGTGACACAGTGGAACCTCAGCATACAAATTTAATTCGTTCTGGAGGAGCATTCCATGTAAAGGGTCCTCACAGGAAGTTGTGGCACCAAGCTTGGGCTAAAAATAGAACAGACCACCCACGCCACCAATCTGTCAACAAAATACAAAAATCGTGTCGCTTTTGAACGCACGCCGAAGGCAATGTTGGTATCGTGGGTTGATCCTTTCCAAAACCGCTTTCGTTGACTGACAAAAAAAATTTGCTTGCTTCGGTTGGCTTCGCTTGGCTTTCCACTGACGCAAACAAGTTTTGAACGGCTCCCGGAAGTACGCGCAACTTAGCCGCCATTTGGTTCGGTTCGTTTATATGCGGATGCAAATTTCGTGCAAAATTTCAATTCTTAAGGCGAAAATTTGTAAGGGAGGGCATTCGTATGCTGACATTCCACTGTATACTATTGAAGAATCTAAGATGTGTGATAATGTGTCAAATATCAGTTTGCCTTAATGAAACAATTACCAGACCACTCAAAAAGGAAACAGACATGGTGTATGACTATCACAAGGAAAATACATAGCAGTTTTTCAGTCTATTGTCTAGCTAGCTTCATTTTTTTCCTTACTGTGTTTTCAATGTCACTGCACACTGTAAGTGACAAATAGTTACCCTTAGGGCACTTTTAAATCAAGTGTACAGTATCCCACCTTGATTTGACCCCTGCCCTCAGCTTTCTCCACCTCAGCGGCGATCACTCTGACTGCCCTTTTGGTCTCTGGCTCCTGTTTTACTTCCTCTTCTTTGTAGGACACTTTTTCTGGGTGAGCGTGTTTCTGTTTATCAAGAGAAAAACAAAATTGATTAAGAACATACATACATGTTTTAATCCCTCCTCCATTATAATAAAAGGTTAAAGCATTGGAAAACCCATCATGAGAATTACAGACTTTACCATGTATCTGAAACAGTGCTTCCATCCAGTGATATGAGCCACCATTTCATTCTGTAGCTGCTGCACCTTACACAGTTTACACTGGTAATGAGGAGGGACTGACTTGCTGGGGCTGCGATACTCCCATACATACTGTAAGCCTACACACACATACACAATCAATACTCAAACATTGTCACAGTAAGCTTCATTTTTTTCCCCCCATTAAGAATCCATGACGTACCAATAACTGGGTCTGTGACCGTTTTCAGCCGTTTGGACAGGGAGGGTATGGTCTGAAGGGATCCATGCTTGGTGAACACTGAAAGGAGTTGCATTACATACACCCATTAGCACATAATGCTAAACATGCCTTCAAGGTAAGAAAAGACTGATCATCATTAAAAAAAAAAAAAAGTAAATCCAGCTAAACTTCAGGAAGTGCTTAGTTACAGTGCTTGGACAAAGAAACTGAGGCAAAGCAAATGAGCCACATTTAGAACTTGAGTGCTGGACAATGTGTTAAAAACTCCTGACCCAGGTGAAGAGTAGAGATGCCCCAACCCAATATCAAGCATCTCTATAGGACTAACATTTGCCCGATTCAGTACAATGTTACTGGATCAGAACTGATACTTTTTGGCCTATTTCTTTATCATGATCCCCGTTCACAAATCCTCTGATGTTTTGCAAAAATTGTCAACGAAAGCTTCAAATGACAATATAAAGCATATTTAAGGTTTCTTTATTCTTTGTGGTCCTCCACAAATTCAGGACGAATCCTATTTTATAGACAGATGCACGTTTTATCCATTGATAGTCACATCAACATTATACTTCAGGTGATTGCAATACATCACCCGAATCAGACTTGTCCATTAATTACAGCTCTTTAATGGCACAATTGTCGGGCATATATATACACGATTAGTGCAGCTGATTTTGATGGTTTGCCAGCAAATATGCCCGTGTTGCTGTATGCAAACACACAGTTCATATTTTCACAGGCTTTGGACCACGGCTCTCAGGGTTTGTTCAACAGAAGCCTCTGTTGCAGTTGGCAAAGCCAGTCCAACTTAAATCCATGTAGTTACGTTTTCATATGATACATAGCCGTGCCTGTTCTCCATTTCTACCATCAATTAATCTGCTGCACCATATAATCTGTGCTGGAAAAGGTAAATATCAGAAGCCCAAAACACTTCAAGCCATATATTGAAATAGGTGATATCGTTTATAACGTTGTTCAAGCTAATAATAATCTAGGAAAAGCAAACATTTCCTTAACAATAACACATTCTTGTACAAGAATGTTACATTCCATACAGCCATAGAAGCTGGATGTGTGTGATATATTGAAAACTCTAAAGACCTCAGACATGGCACACTGGCAATGACATCACCAAGGCCAGAAAGTGCTGAAGGTCTAAAGTAAAGAACTGGGCTCTGAGGGCAAGACTTACCTATGTCCCCACCGTAGACCTGCTGCTTTTTCTGTCATAGATGACAAGTAAACCCGTCAGAAAGAGAGAGAAATAAAGAGGTGTTAGAGAGACAGAATAGCATGCAAGGTTGGGAACAGGACCCCATGGGTCCATCCTCCCCTTCGATGCTCTCCATTAGGAGGCTGCTCCTGGATATGAAGCCACAATCAAGGTTATGAAGCCACAATCAACTCTACAGGTTGGTCATAGACTTGTACTGGGAGAACAGCTGCCTTTTCCCCTACTATAGAGAGGGGATTTTTAAAGCAGACAATAGTCCATGACTAATAATTAGTCCCGGAGAAGATCCATACTCGTGAGTATGCCTTGAAGATCTTGTTTGTCGCTCTGTCGAGTGGTGCATCGTGTTACGTGACGCATGCACAGCACTGATGTTAGGCTCCCACTAGCTTCAAAAACTGCTTTTAGTATGGGTGAAAAAGATGACAAAAGATATGTGTAGTTACTTCTGTATTCTCTTGCAAGTTCAGCCCATACTCCATAAACAACATGCAGTGCCTTCATCTTCCCCTTGACCTTTTCCACATTTTGCATAGATGTGATATAGTATTAAAAGAGTGAGTAGGGATTATTTACATGCTTTATTTACTGAGTGCACATGTACAAAAAGGTTTTCTGGTAGGATGAAAGCAAAATGGAACATTTAAGACAAAGGGCCTTGGGACAGACACTAAATCTGGTGGAAACCCAACACTGTTTATAACCCTGAGAAGAATGGTGGTGGTAGCATTGTGTAGTGGGGTTAATTTTCCTCAACAGGGATTGGGAAACTGGTCAGGGTTGAGGGCAAGATGGATAGGGCAATCTTAGAAGAAAAGCAGTCTCTGTTGCCAGAGACTGCTAAACAGGGCAATGTTTCATTGATTCAGCTGATTGAGGCATATCCTATAAGCTGTAATTGCAGCCAAAGATGGTTCTGTCAGCCTTCTGAATCTAGGAGGTTGAATACTAATGTAATGAAAGACTAAATGTCTAATAAAAATACAAGATGTGGAAAAGTTTAAGGCGATGAACCCAAGGCACTGTACCTTGAACAACGGACAATGGCTAATCAACTAAAGATAATAAGATATACAGATCCACACACACTTCAACACCCTATGTACACTGCAAAACATTTCAATGACATTTGAACACTTCAAGCTATATGCTCTTTTTTCCAAAATTAAAACCCAAGTAAATTTCCTAAAAATAATTGTAGCTTGGCAGTTAAGCGATTAAATAATTAGGTAAGATTCACATGGATGAAATCTTCCTTCCAGGGTTTAGGCTTCATCACAGTATTGAAACATCACAGTATTGAAACAGGTTAATGTAGTAAATTCCCCAATGGCCTTTGGGGTTTAGAGATCTTTCGGGTTGTAATCATATTCAATTGCATGTTTTTTTTTTTTGTAATTAAACAATATAAAAACAAATGAATTATACTTGAACCCACCTTGTAGTTGTTCTTCTGCTTCATACAGGTTTCTACTTGTGCTGATGTCTCCATTCTGTAAGAAATCCCAACAAGTAAATAAATGGAAATATATTTTCATTTCATTGTCTGTACCGCTTATCTGATCTATTCTCGGGTCAAGCGGAGGCGTCATCGGGCATCAAGGCAGGATACACCCTGGACGGAGTGCCAACCCATCGCAGGGCACACACACACACTCACGCAATCACACACTACGGGCAATTTAGAGACTCCAATCAGCCTAGAAGCATGTCTTTGGACTGTGGGAGGAAACCGGAGCACCCGGAGGAAACCCACCAAGCACGGGGAGAACATGCAAACTCCAAACACACACAGTGGGCAGGAGCGAGACTCGAACCCAGGACGCTGGAGGTGTGTGGCAAATGTGCTAGCCACTAAGCCAACCAAAATTAAAATGAAATATATCTATATTACAAATATATTAAAATATATATATATAGACTATGGGGAATATATATATATATATATATATATATATATATATATATATATATATATATATATATATATATATATATATATATATATTACACTTATATATTAAATATTTTAGGTGTTGATTATTTTTCCTTTCACATTAACAGCAGCTCTAAGGTGAATCCCATGTTATTCTATTCAACTATTTATAGCCTCTATATAGGAAGCAATACCAGCAACTAACTTTTTTTTTTAGTCTTAACGTTTTTAGACGCTCCACCTCTCAATTACCAATAAAAAGGATAAAGTATAATGCGTCATTTATTTTAAAAAAAATCGGGAAAATTTAGGAAGTTCACACCACCCCATCCCGTCGTTGATTATTTCTCCATTACAGCACGTCATAATAAATAACACGTTGCGTCAAGTCTGCGTCATGACGTCACACGCCTAAACCTAATCATGATCCTTCATCGTAAGACAGCAACAGAGTAAAGTTTTTCAGATTTAACAAGAACAAAACCTACATAAAGGTCGTTTTTGGATAAGAATACACTGATATTCCCATCTACATTAAGAATTAAACAGCAGCTAGCTCAAGATTAGCAGTGACACCGTTAGCAATGGTGCAGAGACATTACCACGGAAAGAAAAACGGCTTTTTGTAAACACACGATCGACTCCGTTTACTTTAAGCAGTGAAATAAACTGTTATCAATAATGTGTTGCACTTACCTCGGGTCTGTGCTAAACAATACTAAATTTTCCGCGCCAGTTCACAGTCCACACACTAGTTATTTATTTATTTTTCTGTTTTGGTTTTATTTTGATCAGGCAGTCTTATACCAGGCGGCTTTCAAAATTAAAGTCCCTCAGGTGCTTTTATTTTATTAAATAAATTCCGAAGAAATACTTTTTTGGGGGGTTATTATTAACAATTACTAGAACTTCGATATATCATATATATAAATGATATGGACTTTTTGAAAAATTATTCAAAAAGTCCAAACAACTTAAATAAATAATAAACAATAAAGCTTTTACGTTTTAAAATTGTTTGCAGATATTCATTTACATCTAAAAAAAAAAGATATGATTCTTCCCAGACTACTTCATTCTTTCTATACAATAACGTGCCAGATTAAAAGTTAAATTAATTCAAACAATTTTTATGCCCTTGTTTGTAGCACTTTATTTATAAACTCGATAGACTTAAGACTGTTGTAATTATACTCAGGCAGATGTACAGACGCCAATATATGTAAAGGACCCCCAAGTGCAGTGGATCGACTGCAGAACACAGTGATTGATGAAATTAACTTCATAAAAATCCTATTGTTTTGATCGTAAAATCTAACAAAACATGTGAGTACGATTATTAATTCTGTGTGTGGAATTAAAGCAGGAAACGACATGTGCAGTAGTCTGGATAGATATAGCCAGGAGCCGCATGTTGCTAGTTGGTAGCATCACTACTGGAAATCCAGGTCTATAAAACAAACCGGATTCATCTGATACACACTTAGTGTTCATGGTGCAGATAGAATACACAGATTACCCTTTTTCCTGATCTAAGATCATGCGGGGTGTGTGGGTGTGTGTGTGTGTGGGTGTGTGTGTGTGTTTCTTTCTATATCTGTCTGTCTTTCTGTCTGTTTGTCCATCTCTCTCTCTCTCTCTCTCTCTCTCTCTCTCTCTCTCTCTCTCTCTCTCTCTCTCTCCCCCTCCCCCTCCCTCCTGTTTTCCTTTTTCTGTCTGTCTCTTTTCTTCTTTTCCTTTTCTATCTTTGTTTCTCATACTTTCTCTCTTCCCCTT
>NC_080732.1:12941849-12969349 GCF_019097595.1 Hemibagrus wyckioides | reverse complement strand
AAAATGGATCTAATGTTATGCTTCTATATCAGATACAGAATTTGTTCCTTTGCCAATTTTGTCAGATTCTTAGTGAGAAATGAATGTGTTCTGAATTTACTGATGCTTTTATAACCACTAATGATTCACACGCGACTTTGCCCCGTTATTCTGCCCGTAATCATTCAACTAAAAGGAAAAAGTTGTAAACAGGACAGTTATACTTATATATATTTATATTTGCGGCATTTGGCAGATGCCCTTATGCAGAGCGACTTGCATTCTCTTTTTTTTTTTTTATTATACAACGAGCAATTGAAGGTTAAGGGCCTTGCTCAGGGGCCCAGCGGTGGCAACTTGGTGGACCTGGGATTCAAACTCACATCCTTCCTATCAGTATTCCTACATCTTAACCACTAAGTTACCACATCCGACCTTTTCCGCTGGTTTTCCCACCCAGTGTGTTGCAGTGTTTGATGCATGTCTGCCTTTGACTCTGCCTTTGTTACAGGCCGGATTTGGAGCCCGGAGCTGGAGTGAGTGAGGATCTGTGCTCAGCAGAGACAGTGCAGGGTTTCGCAGGTACACTGGTTCCTCTCCTCCTGGAGGTGTGGGTGGAAGCTGTAGGTGGAGGACGAGGTCAGACAGACAGCGGGCACCTGCTCTCAGAGGAAGCCATGGCACTTATGTTCCAGATCCTTACGATACTGCAGCTGCTGAGACGACTCGCACCTCAGAAAGATCAACAGGACATGCTGGTGTGTATACACACACACACACACACACACACACACACACACCACCAACACTGTACTATAGCCATACACTATTGTTCTGCTTTGCAAGTGAACATTTTCTCCTCAAAGTTGAAAAATGGGCAAGTGTAAGGATTTGAGTGAGTTTGATGAAGGGCCAAGTTGTAATGGCTAGACGACTGGATGAGAGCATCTCCAAAACTGCAGCTCTTGTGGGGTGTTCCCGGTCTGCAGTGGTCAGTATCTATCAAAAGTGTCTCTTGGGTCTTGTAAGTATCCTTTAAGTCTTGTAAGTGGACCCCATCTCACAACTTACAGGACTTAATGGATGTAACATCATGATGCCAGATACTGCAGCACACCTTCAGGGATCTAGTGGAGTCCATGCCTCGAAGGGTCAGGGCTGTTTTGGCAGCACAAGCGGCACCAAGACAATATTAGGCATTAGTCATAATGTTATGGCTGATCGTTGTATTGGTGACATTTAGCTGAACAGTCTGAAAACAACGTAATGATGATTCCTGTGATCTCTTGTACATGTACCAGTTTCTTTGAATCTTTAAATGCGCCTACAATAGTGTGCTGTAAAGAGCAGGTGACGTTATTGTTCAGTGTGAGACAGAACGCTGCTGCTCTCGAAGGAAACATGTCATCTAGTCATTTTGTTGAATATTGTGTTGAACACTGAACTCTGGTGTTGTGCAGGATTCCTGGTTTCGGAATTCTTACCTGAGTGACTTCAAGCAGTACTTTATGAAGAATTTCCCCTACGGACAGCTAGAGGTGGCGAGACACAAGAAGAAAATGGATGGGAAGAGGTGTGTATGTCTATGTGTGTGTCTGTGTGTGTCTGTGTGTGTCTGTGTGTGTCTGTGTGTGTGTCTGTGTGTGTGTCTGTGTGTGTGTCTGTGTGTGTGTCTGTGTGTGTGTCTGTGTGTGTGTGCGTCCGTCCGTCTATGTCTGTGTGTGTCTGTCTCTGCATCCTTGTCGGTGTGTGTCCGCGTCCATGTCCCCGTCTCTGTGTGTCCACTTCTGTTTTTGTGTCAACTTCTTTTTTTGTGTCCACGTCTGTGTGTGTGTGTCTCCACATCTGTGTCCACGTCTGTGTGTGTATCGTATGTGTGTTTCTGTGTCTGTCCACGTCCGTGTCCACTACGTCTGTGTGTGTGTCCATGTCCGTGTGTGTCTGTGTCTGTGTGCATCCACGTCTGTGTGTGTTCCTAGCTAGATAACTAGCAGAATGAGATGCCTCAGTGTGTCTCTGTGTGTACATCCATTTGTGTGTGTGTCCCTGTCTGTGTCCATGTCTGTCTGTGTGTGTGTGTCAGTGTCCACGTCTGTGTGTGTTCAAGTCGTGTTTATGTCCATGTCTGTTTGTGTGTCCACGTCTGTGTGTTTCCCCCCATCCGTGTGTGTTTGCGCCTACGTTGGTGTGTGTATGTAAACGTCTGTGTGTGTCCCGTGTGTGTTTTTGTGTCCACGTCTGTGTATGTCCACGTCTGTGTGCTTGTGTGTCCACGTCTGTGTGTGACCATGTCTGTGTGTGTCCCTGTCCATGTCTGTGTGTGTCCCTGTCCATGTCTGTGTGTGTCTCTGTCCATGTCTGTGTGTGTCCCCATCCATGTCTGTGTGTGTCTGCACGTGTGTGTATGTGTGTCCAGATCTGTGTGTCCCTGTCCATGCCAGTGTTTGTGTCCACGTCTGTGTGTGTCCCTGTCCATGTCTGTGTCTCCACATCTGTGTGTGTCTCCACGTCTGTGTGTTTGTGTTTCCACACAAACACACTGTCATGTGTGTATCCCTGTCATTTTTGTGTCTATGTCTGTGTGTGTGTGTCCACGTCTGTGTGTGTGTGTCCACGTCTGTGTGTGTGTGTCCACGTCTGTGTGTGTGTGTCCACGTCTGTGTGTGTGTGTCCACGTCTGTGTGTGTGTGTCCACGTCTGTGTGTGTGTAGCTAGATACCTAGCAGACTGAAGTAGTTTCGTATCATGAATAGAAAATGCATGATGTTTATGATGTGGTCTTTTCCTGTTGTAGGCTATCTGTGTTTTATTGCCTTGTGAATTCTGAGAAGCTGTATTCTAGACACTGGATGCTTGCTTGTTTGTTTGTTTGTGTCTCTACCTAAGCTAGTGAAAACCTACACATGTATGTGATCCAGTCTTATAGAAGCTAAATTCTCTCTTCCTGTAGGAACAGGCAGCAGGTGATAGGTGGTATTAATGCTGCAGGAAGCGTAGAGCCACTGGCTCTGAATGTCATGCTGTGTCAGGTAATGGTGACGCTCAGCCTGAGGGGGCGGGACCACATCGCCGGCCAGGACGCTGACTGGCTCGGTCCAATCCGAGCCTTCGTTACGGACACGCTGTCCGGTGGTGGGAAGCTGAGCTCTAAGCACCTCGCCGCTCTCTTGGAGGTGGTTTGGAGGATGATTGTTACCCAGCGTAGCCGTGGTGAGACTTTCTGTTGGACATTAATAAAATTCCTCTTAGGTTAAAAGGAGATTTTCTTTATTTCTGATATAAACTGTAATAAAACTTAAGCTTATTTAATATGGTGTGTGTAATATCTTTGGTATACGTGCCTCTATCTAGATAAGTGGTGTTGGATGTAAAGTGTGTGTGTGTGTGTGTGTGTCTTCAGTTGTGACAGAGGAGCTTCTACAAGCTGTGTATGTTCAGTATCAGCAGAAGAACTTGGTACTCTCAGTGCGCACCCTGTTGCTGCGGTTCTTTAGTCAACTCTACATACAAGAGCACCAGAACCAGCCGCATATCGCCAGGTACATGTGCACACACACGCACACACACACAACCCTGACCCGATAAGGCATGGTATCCACTAGATCCCTGAAGGTGTGCTGTGGTATCTGGCACCAAGGTCTGTTTTTTGTTTATAACCTGATCATTCTCTCCCTTTTCTCTCTCTCTTTGTCACAGGAGCAGGATTTTGACCCGGTGGTTGGCGTCCTTGCCGCTGCAGTTGGTGCAGTTGGGTGGCCGTAATCCTCAACTGTCTGCACAGATCCTGCAGACGCTGCAGTCAGCTGCAGCCTGGGGCAACAAAGACCTGCTACACAGCCTGCAGACGCATGCAAGCAGCCTTTATGGTGAACACACACACACACACACTATATCCCAGCTTTAACACATCACAATCATATTCAAATATTAAAGTGAGATATTAGTATACACATAATGGCCACTTTAATAGGAATATCTCAAGATCTGCTCATTTGTTTAATTAACTAATCAGCCAATCATGTGGCAGCAGCACAGTGTATCAGATCATGCAGATACAGGTCAGGAGCTTGAGTTAATGCTCACGTCCAAAATCAGAATTGGGGGAAAACATGTGAAACTGCTCTGTCACGGTGTATAGTGTTTACACAGAATAGTGCAAACACCATCCAGTAAAAAGCAGCTCTGTAGAAGGAAAATGCCTTGATAAGGAGCAAGGTCAGATTAGAATGACCCGATTGGTTAGACTATGCTGTGCAGCAATGGAGAGCAGAAAAACATCTCGACATTGAGCTTTGCACTCATCTCAGAGAAAAACAAGAATTACTACTATACCTGCATGATTGCATGCATTGTGCTGCTGTCACATGATGCACGGCTGAGCAGGTGCGCTAGGTTCCTAATAATGTGGCCACCAAGATATCCAGAATTGGGGTGGTAGTAAAAATCGGTAAAAATGCTCTATTTTGGATATACTTATATACTATATTACTATAGTATATATATATACTACTATATATACTACTATATATACTATATTTTGGATGTTCTGTCTCTCTCACACACACACACACACACACACACACAGCACATGTACAGAACAAAAACTGTATTGTGAATGATAAATCAAAGCCATACACCATAATCTCTATAGCCCTCTGAAACTGTGTGTAAGAGTACAAGTGAGGTGTGTGTGTGTGTGTCCGTGTGTGTGCATGCGTGTGTGTGTGTGTGTGCACGTGTGTGATAAGTCCTCCGTAGTTTCATGTTTCCAGAACACAGCGCTGCCATTGTGCATGGTGGCTCCGGTGACATCAGCAGAGTGCGTCAGCAGCTAATAATGTCTGTCTCTCTGTGATCACTTACAGGGGAAAAAACACACTCTCTCCCCATTTCTCACACACACACACACACACTACAGAGTAACAGTTTAAGCAGTGTATCAAGTGGGGGAGCTCGTTGTCTTTTCTTGCACACAAACATTTGTAACAGTGAATTCCGTATTGTGTGTGTGTGTGTAGATCCTCAGGAGGGCTGTGTTGTGTTGTTGCCGGTGGAACAGCAACAGCGCTTGGTTCAGATCCTGTTCTACCTGCCAGCGTTTCCTGCTGATGTTCTATCCTGCCTCAGCCAAGTGTGTAACACAGGCAGGGTTTCTGCAAGCCTCGCTGCCACACTCATCCGCACAGTACACTTCAGGTACCACACACACGCGCACACACACACACACACACACACACACTCTACACTAAAGCAGAAACCCTCTAGTCCAAACAGTTGCTGCATAACTCCTAATCAGCTCCTCTTTAAATATGCAGTCCTCTTTGTTAGACAGTATTATGATGAACTACCTGCTCTTGTGGTTTTTATTCTGGTTACATTACCCACAATGCTGCTGATAGTAGCACAAGTGGGATTAAGCCCATGCATCATTTGTAGCTGAAGAGAACGATGCAGCAGGGCTTTATTCCTTTACAATGTACATCTTTCTCACTTTCCCCATCAGCTTTCAGAGTAATATAGATCTATTATAGCTGTTATAAGACTGTTATAACTGTTCTATAAGCGTCAGGAATAAGAAAAATATAGTGCTGACTAACAAATTCCATGCAGAATCGCTAAGCGTGTCAGAGATATTTCGGTATAAACAATGATTGTGGACTGTAATGAGCTGTGAAAGCGTAGGGTTTTCTTAAGAGTCGGAATAAACACAAAAACCTCCCGTTACAGGAATCCTAGACCGAGCAGATGAGCCAGATGATAATATGAGCAAATCTGAATTTTGGTTTCCTCTTTTATTTTAGTTAATGGCCACATTTTGCATTAAACACAGACAAAACCGCCTGGCATTGGCTAATAGCTGAGCGCCGAAGCGTCCAATTATCACTGGCACTTTACTACAGACATTGTGTTCACAAAATTTATTCAGCAAACGCATTTCCATCCATCAGCCCTTTTTCCTAAATGAATATTTGCTGTTTCTTTATCCATAACACATGAATTAGTAAAACATGGAGAGAAAACTTTTTAGAATCATCTGTATGAGTACATGTGTGCTCAAAAGTATTGGTACACTTATTACATTTTAGTTCTTTTGTCACTTTTTTTATTTTCTTCCATTTATTTATTTTAAAACAAGCAGCTTTATTATTATTAATTTTTTTTAATTAATTAATTTGTTTATTTATTTATTTTTATTTATTTTTTATTATGTTAAATTGGACATTCTAATCATTTTTGTATATATATATATATATATATATATATATATATATAAAGAAACGCAGCTTGTCATGTTAAAGAAAAACTGGAATGTGGAAAGGTCTCTGTCCAACATGTTTATAATCAGCTTATTTGTTTATGTGCCATGTTCATGTAAATAAGTTACTATAGAAACAACAATATAGACCGATCAGGCATAACATTATGAGCAGTGACAGGTGACGTGAATAAGACAGATGATCTCCTCATCATGGCACCTGTTAGTGGGTGGGATATATTAGGCAGCAAGTGGACATTTTGTCCTTAAAGTTGCTATGTTAGAAGCAGGAAAATGGGCAAGTGTAAGGATTTGAGCGAGTTTGATGAAGGGCCAAATTGTGATGGCTAATCGACTGGATCAGAGCATCTCCAAAACTGCAGCTCTTGTAGGGTGTTCCCGGTCTGCAGTAGTCTGCAGTCCTGTAAGTATTCTTTAAGGAGGCCCCACCTTGCAACTTACTGGACTTAAAGGATCTGCTGCCAACATATTGGTGCCAGATACCACAGCACACCTTCAGGGATCTATTGGAGTCGATGCCTTGATGGGTCAGGGCTGTTCTGGCAGCACAAGGAAGACTAAGACAATATTAGGCAGGTGGTCATAATGTTATGGCTGATCGGTGTATAAGCTCAAGTGTGTTAATAAAAACTGTGATTTGCTAGAATTACTGTCAGAGCTTCTGTTGTAGTAAATGGCCCAACACCTTCTGACCAATCAGATTAATGTATTCAGTGCTGTAGGACAGAACTATTAATTAATCAACTACACATACACTGTATGGTTGTGAGTCTAGATTCAAACCTCAGACCCCCAGACAGGTGCGAAAGATCGACTTTAGAATTTTCATGGCGGCAAAGCGGAGACAGCAGTCGAAAAGTTTACCTTCGTAATAGAATCAACCAATTTAACGATTAAAGGCAGTTTAATATCCCTCTTAAACTCTGATTGGCCTGTGACCGTTCGTCATTAGGTCAGATCGGTCAGAACAAAGCTGCGTCATTGTTCAGCTAAAACGGAGGTCATCCAGCATACAGGTACAATGTATTCACTATTGGTGTAGGTCTTATTATTAGAGACCGGCACTGGACGTAGATACAAGTTGCAAGACATATTTGCACTTTAAATGTCCTTGAAGTTTCTAAGTTCTCTGAATTTTTCATTGTTTGTTTGTTTGTTTGTTTATTTTTGTGGGTCTGTGTTGAACTGTGGAACCTGAGCAGTGGATGATTGACAGCTTATTATAAAGTCAACCGCATGCTGTGAGCATCAGGTAGTGTGTGTGAGAGAGAGAGAGTGTGTGAGAGAGAGGAGAGACGAGACATGTGGCCCCACTGTGGTTTTTAGACACTAGCCTAAAGCCACTCTTTTATTTGTGTTTTTTCTTACAATTCTAATGGGAGCTGTCTTTCGAACACAGTGAGTGTGTGATATTGTGTGTGTGTGTGTGTGTGTGTGTGTGTGAGAGAGAGAGAGAGAGAGAGAGAGAGAGGGAGAGAGAGAGGGAGAGATACACTTCAGTTCCTCAGGGCTGTTTGCTCACAAGGATGATGGTTTAACATAGACAGGAATCGGGCCACTCGAGGTAATGGCTGCTGGTTGCGGGCAGTAGGGGGCAGTATTGCACTGCTTAAACAGCTTGCATGATCCCTTGATATTTCACAATTGCAGCATGCCTTGGGTCAATCAAACTCCTGACCACATCCTAAACCACAAGTGTGTGGAGCTGTACAGGAGCCATGAACATCATTCTTCCAAACGATACTCCCTCAAGTGATGTTTTGATAATGGAGGTAACGAACGCTGTCTAACACAGCACTCCAAAATCTCCTGTACTCCAGGTGTACATATACATTACATTCATATCTACTGACTGGAAATTCCACGGCATATGAGTTTTCATACTCCTCAGAGTATTCACTGACCCCTGTGCCATGTGCCATGTGGATGGGGGCGGGGTTATCCTTCACGCTTATCTGAATAGAAACGTTTCATCATAAGATAAAGCCAGATGGTCAGATGGAGCTTTGCTATGATTCGTCTTGCTTTTAGGGGACGCATCGCCGCATCGGAAATTTTTTCCTTTAATTTGTCGCTCGTCTGTTTACGCCTAAGATTACTTTTAGTAGTACTGGTTTTTTATCTTTATTAAAATAAAAAACACTCAATATTTTTAAGCTTAACTGAAGCAGTTTTCACCTTATATCATTCTCTGAAGTTGTGTAAAATTGTGTTTTTATGGATGAAATGTCTCTATCAAGAAATTAATTAATTAATTAATTTATTTATTTATTTATTTATTTATCTATCTATCTATTTATCTATTTATGAATTTATTTACCTATCTATTTATTTGTTTATTTTTTCCAGTTCAGGATCAAGAGGTATATTTTTTTTGTCAAAAAAATCCATTTAGAATGTGAAAAGTATTTTTTTAAATTAGTTTTATTTAATTTTTTTGTACAAGGAAACTGGCTCCAAAATTCTGAACCAAGAAAGTCTTTTTAGGACACAGTTAAAATTGAGTAGGATTTTTTTAGATCGATTTTTTTTTTGTGGAAATTATTTTACAATATGAAAAATAACTTTTTAACTTAAAAAGTGATCCTTTTAGTAACTAACATCTGATCCTGACTCATTTTTTCTCAATTCTACAGATTCTCTGTGTTCTGCATTACCTGCTACTGTTTTTGGTATAAACTTTACTTTACAGTGACGTGATCTGAGAGAAATCATTTGACAAAAACTTTGCTTTCATGGACAAAAAATAGTTTTTTGGTAGTGGTTTGCCTTTAATTAATCTGGAATCTTTTGTTTACTAAAGTAAATCTGTAGGTCAAGCACATGCCTAAGTTTAGTTTCTTCTTGCTGTGAAATCTAAGCTTGAGTCTGACTAAACATTGACTTTTAAATGGAGTTAAATTTATGAATATGATAACGTAAGGCTGCTTTTTTTTAATAACGAAATTAAAACTAAATTATTAATACTCAGTTATATATTTGTGACTATTTATACTGAAGAAAATTAGTCCAATTGTTATAATTCATTAACAGGATACTAAAATTTTACTATTACAAACATTTGTATTTTTAACAATGAAATTTAAACATAATTGAATTTATAAAAAAAACATGCATCAATATTTATATATTTATTTATTTATTTTATTTTCAGTGTTTTTTTTAGAAATTCACATTTTAAAATTCACGCTTTCAAAAAAATTTATAAATAAATAAAAAATATCATTCAAGCTTCTGTATTCAGATTTTCTATATTTTCAAATTGGTTTTATTTTATTTTTTCCCCCCTGAAATGTTTTCCTCAATTATTCCCAAAATTCTTATCTGGGCTACTCTGGAAAAAGGCGATCGAGTCTGGAATGCAATGAATTATCTGTCGATCTAAATGATCTGTTCTCTCTCTCATTCTGCCTCATTTGCTTTTCCCTGGAGATCCCAGAGGCTTAACTTGTGTTGTGAATTTTCCATACTGAATTTAACTGGGCGGATTCGAGCACGGGATTGCGTTAGCAGCTAATTAGTTTTGAATATCTGAAATATGAATTTAATAAATCTAAATTTCTGGAAAAAGGATCAAATATTTTTTTACGTGAATTTTAAAACACTGAATACAGAAATAAAGACAATTCAAATTTTATTATAAAGGATCTTGTGGATTTGAAACATTCAGATCTTCCATAGTATTATTTATTAACAAAAGAAAAACAGGGATTTCTAAAATCCTTAACATTTTTATTACATTTAATCTGTGAATTTGTTTTTGTTTTTTGTTTTTTTTACAGCTCTCATTCATTTCAGGAAAATTATTTTTAACCACCAAAACATTTCTTGTGGTATTTTTGTTTTTATACCACTGTAGCGTAACATGTTAAAAGAGATCGCAGCTTTTCCTGTCACAGAATACAGATGTACTGTATTAAAATAAATAAAAAATACACACCTGTACTACATTAGAGACATCCTACACCATGTTTCTGGTTGGGTGATTTAATTACAGGCCCAGATGAATTATTAGAGCGCTGGATGTGATGCCGAACCGTGTGTAAATCGATCCATCTGTACATGACCTCTATACATATTGCTTGTGAACTGATGGAAAGTCAGCACCCAAATCTCATTACAGCGTCCTACCTCACGCTACACCTTGGGGTCTGTACGTGGACGTCACGTTTCCTGCTGAATATTTAAACACGTCAGATGTTTCCAGTGGATAATGAAGAGGTTCGATTCGCTCGTATGTGGATCACGCAGCCCGCAACAGCTAGAATCGGTTACAGGTCACTTTCATAACCGAGACGGTTTCTGTCTAAATAATCAGTGATCGAATGCAGCATCAAAATAAAGTCAAAATAAATTATTTATTTGTAAGAATTTCAAAGAATTTATTTTCTCCCCCCTTGAAATGTTCTCTATTTTTTTTTTTTAAAACATCCAAATGAGATTTTTAATATAGTACACACACACAAAAAATAAATAAAAATAATAATAAATAAATAAATAAACCCTATTAAAGTGCAGTAACAGTTTAATGTTGCAGGATGAATGTGTGTATGTGTAAGTGAGCGTCACGTGATCGAGGAGATATTTAAACACGTCTATGCAAATCGAAATAATTTTTTTTGGCCCGCTCGCCCATATCGGTCAATCTAAAATAATCTGTTTAGCAGAGACAGTGAGCGTATTGTCCTTGAATGCACATAACCGCATGGGGACACACACTTTCTCACACACACACGAGCAGGCTCGCTCAGATTTCTTTTATAGAAGAGCATGACTCTGAAACGGTTCTCTAATTATCTCAGTCATCCAGTAAAACAGCAGTTTGGGTGTGTTGGTGTTTTTAAAATGCATATTTTAGCCTTTTCGTTTTTGCGCTTCTTGAGACGTTCCCTAGCAAGAAAAACAGGATTCCTGTGTATTTTTAACTAAGCCGTGCATCGTTTATTTGAACAGACAAACATACTAATGATATTTCCTTATTTTTCTTTTTTTCTTTTTTAAACCAAATGCGACATGCATAATAATTTGGAAAAGATCTATAAGGCAAAATCTAGCACTGCAGCACCAAATGACTGAGATTATGTCCCTAGAGCAAGAATTTTCAAAACTCTCGACCCCCTTTAATTGTAAAATAAAATTTCACACCACTTTTACATTGATTTTATTTTATGAACAGAATACAGCTATGTATAATTGCTATATTAGGCTCATTATTTTTATATCTGTCATGTACAGTCAAATTCTGGCTACTTCTCAGAGCTGGCTTTCCACCACTAGACCATTAGGTCTAAGTTAAACTGATTTAATTTATATTTTTACTTTTTTTGGTTACTGAGGTCTGAATTACACTTTATAAGAACAGTCAAATCGGCTAATAGGTATAAGAAGTCAGTACTATGTATAATATCTTTGATAATAGTGTATAATAATTCTAATAATATTAATAATCATCATCTTTTCCAAGTCTAAACACAGCAATCGATTTGATGTTTAGAAAGTGACTCGAGCGCTAATTACTGGATCTGGATCGCGTCTAGTTAAAGGACGTTCCGGGGGGGGGGTGGACTCCGGCGAGGACGCTGGTGTGCTGAGCTGAACTGAACTAATCGAGGTAAAGTAAGGATAGGGATCCTGCGCATCAGATCGTGTTCGACGCAGCCGTGTGTGAAAGTTCGTATATTAACACTGGCCACTTTTTTAATGTGTTCTTAGAGGAAATGGGGGGATCTCAGGTGTCTGGTATTTTTAGACTGACATTTTCAGCGCACACACGAGCACAGTGGGACACATTGTAATGGGAGAGCGGATCAGTGCTGGACCACTGCTCAGTAATGTGTGTGTGTGTGGTCTTGTGTAGGTCTCCTTTAAGTGGCTGGTCCAGCAGTTCGCAGGATGTGCCAGTGCGGGACGTGGATTACTTCAGTTTCCTTTTCTCAACACTGACAGGTACACACACACACACACACACACACACAAACTGTAATGAGCTTTTTATGTTACATTACAGTGATCAAAATTAAACTGAGTGCACATGCATACTCTCTTCACTACATCCATCACTTTCTCATCTTCTAGAATCAAGAGCAACTTCTTTCAATTTCTGTCACTTTTTTAATCCAATTTTTTTTTCTTTTTATATATAATAATAATAATAATAATAATAATAATAATAATAAAATGAATTATAATATTTTTTTGTTTATTTGTTTTAAATGAACTAAAAGTGCCAAGTCTTACCATGACCATCTCAGAGGATATCTGAAGAACTGATTTGAAGCCGGTGTTTGACATTATCGATGTTATTTGAGACCAATGATTTATTAAAATTTAGATTTTCGATAGATTAATAGCTGAACATAGACTATTTGCCCCGTGTGTTACATTCTGTGATAATGTAAAAAACCAAACCCATGTCTTTATTCCATAAATTTCTTCTCATAGTCTATTATTTCCTCCATTTTAAGGCTCGTTCATATCTTACACAGCATGACTTTTACACAGCATGAGAAACTACATAAAGTACAATTAGTGCTCCAGTGCTAAGATGTAAAAAGAAAAGTATGTGAACGTAGAACGATTTGCCCCATTGGGTGGGATCACCCCTGTTCCATTCTCCCACCCTAAGCCTTTTCTCCCGAAACAGCCTCAGTTCTCCATGGTATGGATTCCACAAGGTGTTGGAAACACTCCTTCTGGTTCATGTTGACATGATTGCATCACATAAGTCCTCATCCCCAGTGGAGCAGGTGCCACTGAGGTGCACTCGACTCCCCCTCATCTTCATACAAGCAGATTCAGAACACTTCTGATAGGACGATTCATGACATTATGACTAGCTCAAGCTGTTAAGGATCTAGGTTGTTGATTGGAAGATCAGGGTTCAAGCCCCAGCACCATCAAGCTCTCACCCCAACCACCCATGTATGGGATATGCAAGGAAAGAATTTCACTGTGCAGTAATGTATAGGTGACAAATAAAGGCTACTTATCAGATGGCTAAATTAAAGGGACGCAGCAACGATCCTCTGTGGCATTCAAACAACGTTTAATCTGTATTAGGCCAGAAACTTTCACCACGTCGTCACACCAATGGTCTGGGTGAATTCATGACACAAGGCAGGTCTTTAAAATATCCTAAATCTAATCCAAAAAATTATTACAATCAAGCTCACTTATGTATCTAGATATTAGCTTACGTTTTCTTGTTCTACTAATAGATAATTTTGCTAATGTTAAGCAAGAACGTCTAGATAGAAGCAAAGTCAGTATATGTGACAAAAATATTCAATATATGTGACTAGATTCAGGATATTTTTAACCAATATGTCAGTTTATTGCAGCGTTGACCCTAAGCTGTGACCCTGTCGTCTATGTGTCGCAGCTGAAATTGAGATTTAACAGATCACACACTGTCCAGTTGTGTCCACTGCAGCCTCAGCCTCCTGCTCTTGCTTTTCAGTAGTGAAACCCAATCTTCTGCTGTTGTGATCTTCCCTGATGATTCAGTGTGTTGTGCATTTTGACATGCTTTCCTGATAACCGTGTTTGTAACAAGTAGTTATTTGAGTTTCAGTAGCACTTGAACCAGTCCAGCCATTCTCCTCTGAATCCAAATTGAGCCTAATTTATTTGTGTTCCTTCAATTTGGTTGCCGTGTTGGTTTGAGGCTGCTCACTTTTTTGCGTTTCTCAGGTTTCTCATCTGAGAGGCTGAGGAACCTCCAGCAGACGGATGACGATGGTGTGCTGCCTTCGTCGGCCCTCTCACCCCTCAGCGTGTTTGCCACACCACTCGAGCAGTTCACGCACCACTGGGACGTGGTCGAGGTGAGATTTCTCTCTGTCTTTAGTCAAGGCTCAGTTGTTTCTCATCTGCGCCAGCTCGGCATGCCTAAATGGCCTCGATGACTGACGCACACTTTACTTCCTAACCCCTAAGTAGGCGTAATAGAGTCTACACCAGGCACCTCCTTCTTTCAAGCCTTGTCAATCAACCCCTTATTTTAGGCGTTATCAAATAAACGGGCCAGTTCGTATTCTACACACATGTGAGTGATGTAGTTCCCCCCCTAGAGAGCAGACGCGTGCATGTGTGTGTGTGGAGGGGGTTATCACGCCGCACCGGCTCCATATTTCAATAAGGGCTGGTTATCGGAGCGCCGCTGGCTAAAGCGAAATGCTAATGCCAGCCAGCGGACACCATCAGCGGCTGACATTTTACACGGAAATTAAAACCTGACAAAAAGCATGCCCTCCAGCTAGGTTCTCTCTCTCTCTCCCCCTCTCGAACAGCACTGCTACATTTCTCACTCACCCCCACACACACACACACACACACACACATACACGGCTTGATAATTCCTCATACAATTTCGGACAAGCTTTCATTTCGATGTCTGAGTCAATCAGCGATTCTGTGCATGAGTGTAACGGCTCGCATCACCACGGATACTGTAATGAGAGGTGATGCCAACAGGTGAGGCTGACGGAGAATAATAAGGTCTAATGAGGGAAAGAGTCATCACACACACACACTCAAATTACATCTTCACTGTCAACATCAAACTTAATTAATCCAAGCTGAGAAAGAGTCTCATACCGTGTCTCTTAAAACTCTTTGCCCTAACTGTTTGTAAAAGCAGGAGATAATAATAATAATATCCTGCCGTTTAAAACAAAATAAGTCACGATCAACACTCAGTCCTTTTCCAGCACTTTCCATTCTGACCCTCTGCACTAGTCGTGTTCACATCTTGTCAGAATTTGAGCATAAATATGATGGCTGTTCACATCTTTGTTCTCATAACTCTTAAACTCTTCCAACATTTGGACCTTTTTTGAACGTCCCATGAGGAAGTTGTGCATATCTCAATGAAACATTTCCTGTCACTGTCACTAAAAAATAACACGGAATAATACATAAATAATACGTAACAATAGGTCACAATACACTTTTCTGAAATATTAAAAATAATATTATTTATTTATTTAATATTTATTATTTGTTATTAACAATATTAATGTTTATTTATTTAATATTTATTTGTTATTAACAATATTATTATTATTTATTAATTTTATATTTATTTGTTATTAACAATATTATTATTTATTTAATATGTATTATTTGTTATTAACAATATTATTATTTAACAATATTATTTATTTATTTAATATTTATTTGTTATTAACAGTATTATTATTATTATTATTATTATTATTTATTAATTTTATATTTATTTGTTATTAACAATATTATTATTTATTTATTTAATATGTATTATTTATGTTATTAACAATATTATTTATTTATTTAATATTTATTTGTTATTAACAGTATTATTATTATTATTATTTATTAATTTTATATTTATTTGTTTTTACCAATAATATTATTTATTGGTTTAATATTTATTATATATGTTATTAACAATAATATTAATGCAATTATATGAATGTTGTTGTTATTTTCCCCATTTTTTTACAATTACAAATATTTAAAGTAGCTGAGTTAATGTTAAAACGTTTGTACTGAATCTTTACAATGGCAAAATTTTAATAGAACTTATTTGGTTTGCTTATTTAATTATTTTTTCAGACAAAAATCAGGAAATTCATATATACACTTTAAAAAATAAGTAAAATAAATGTATACCTAACTTACTTTAAAAAATAAACTTTATTATTATTATTTTTATTATTATAATAATATAGGTTTGGGATATTTTTTAAAGTAATATATCTTTTTATATTATATTTTAATAAAAGTTAATAAAAAAAAACTTAATTCCTAAATATTCTGATCTGCACTGGTGCTGTAACTTTTTTTTTGTCAGATATTTTTGCTCATAAACCACATCAAAACATGGATCCATAAAAACAATGAATGACGTTCCTTCCTTAAAAAAATGTTTTGCAATTTATCCAGCACTTAATTGTTAATTAGGTGTGTGTGTGTGTGTGTGCGCGCATTACTGCTGGGTGTTCACTGCTTTATTGGCAATCAGGTGTATCCGATCTAAATTGTGTGTAATGTGTGTTAACATGGTTAGTTTGATTAATGTCAGATAATAACCTGCTCTGAATGACATTCCCATCTGCCTTCATCTGTTTAATCCAATCCTCTCTAATTCTATTAGCACTATTTGATTTCAGCTCGTACGACACACACAGGTGCACACACACACACACACACACACACACACACACACACACACACACACACACGCACTTATTTATTGTTTGTGCTCATAAAATTTCAGTTGAAACAACGACGAGCTGCCACTAATCTGTCCAGCGTCAACATTCATTATCACTAACGGCTATCAGTGGTTAGGTTACGCTTTAAAGCTTGTGTGTGTGTGTGTGTGTGGTGCAGCCTTTTGTTCTTTTTAGGCCTTTCTTTTTCTGAATCTCGTCATAAGTATATGTAGCGGTAGAGAAGTGCAAGTGTGTGCCTCATACCTCACAGTATAAATAATCAGGACATATTTTTTATTACCGTTACAAATAGCTATGATTATCCTGATCTTAGGTTAGATGTGTGGTTTAATAATGCAAGGGTTTTTATTTTTCAGCATAACGTAATAGAAATAGAACAGAAATGAATTGAAAAGAACTTAAAGCAAGAGGTGCAAAATGTTGTCTTAGTTGAATGAATAAATAAATAAATAAACAAACAACGCCGTTACACACAAGAGCTGTCATGCGAGAGTGTAAATTTGACTGTAATTTCTATTTTTATTTTCAGTTGAAGTGGGCTTTTTAAAGAAAATACAAAAAAATAAATAAACTGATAACCGTTTACACATGAATTTGTCATATTTAATTTTAATACATCAAGCATTAATGCCAATTTTCTGACCAGTACAATGTTTATTTTAGAACAAAGACTGATCATTGTATTTGGAACATTTTATACATTTCTTTGGGTTTGGTTTTCTCCCTTTTTTTTCCAAACAGGAAGCTCTTTCCCATTTTTATTTGGTAAAAAACAATTTCTGTCCAAATATGGACTTTACATTTTTCACACTGGGCATGTGAGAAGTGGATAAAGCCCCCATGGGGGCAGAAGAAAAAATCCCAAATTGTATACAATAGGTTTTTCATGAAATATATTGATAATGTGGGTGGTGCAGAAGTTGCAGAAACTCATGCAAAAAAATGCGTGTTTATAGGGCTAAAAGGAAAACAGAAATGTTTTTGATTGAAATAATGCAGAATTGAAAAATCTTCGCGTTTCTATAAGTCTAAATATAAATACCTACACTACCAGTCAAAAGTTTGGACACACCTTCTAATTCCATGGTCTTTCCTGATGTTTATTTCTTTCTACATTGTAAAACAATGCTGAAGGCGGCCGAAATCCACAATAATGTCCTTTGAACAGTTGATATTGAGATATGTCTGCTACTGATGCTCTGTAAAGCCTTCATAACGGCTCTAATCTGAGGTGCTGTTAATTGGTGATTTCTGAGGCTGGTAACTCTAAATGAACTTCTCCTCTGCAGCAGAGGTCAGTTTTGGTCTTGCTTTACTGGGATGGTCTTCATGTGAGCCGGTTTCATCATGGTGCTTGACGGGTTTTGCAAATGCGCTTGACAATACTGTTCTTGCAAGAACTATTCCAGAACACCTGACCTTCGTGTCTTATTGTTTTTTGTCATTACATATGGATATGGAAGTCCATGTGTGTTATTTCAAAGTTTTGAAATCTCCAGTATTGTTCTAGAATGTAGAAAATAAATCCCTAAACAAAAAACATTGAATTAAAAGGTGTGTCCAAACATTTGACTGGTAGTGTATATAAATGTACACTAAGAAATAAATACTAGGGAGAGAAATACAAGCGAGAAGTATTTTTTGCGCCATTTTTACTGAACTGGCAACGTTATTCTGCTGGTGGCATAAAATACCCAGACTGTGGTAAATAGTAAGAGTGAAACAGCACACAGATCATGTAATAAACATAACATAACCCTAGAGGAGATGGTTTTGTTCTCTACAGTATAGAATAGTAAAATTATTGAACCAGAACTGATCACTTTCTTTCAGGCGGGAAAGATATGAGCTGATAAAGAAACATGCTGTGAAATGACAACTCTTTCCGCTGCTACATCCTCATAAAGCTTTAGTAGTATTGAAGAAATGGAAGTAGATGATTTGATTATATAGAGAAGTGCAGGGTTTGCATCCCAAACTGCATATAACTGGTGTGATTACTATTAGGGCACATTATGTGGTTCGAAACCCCGCCTTAGAATTCTCTAATGTGTTTTAATTGGGACTCCCTACAGGACATGGTGCTTAATGCTCTTCTACAGAAATTTGATTTATTAAAAAAAAAATGACCCTGGTCAGGTAAAACCATCATCTCTCGTGCAGATTAATGACATCGTGAATTCTGATAAATACCGGGATGTTTTAGTCTCAGTCTTGGTTGCCTCTGCCAGGAGGTTCAGACATGGGTATAAGATCAGCTTGTCAAAATATCCTTACAAATAAATGCATAAATCGTGAAATAAACACAAAAGCAGTGTTTTGCATTGAGCATCACTCAGGAGTTGAACCACACTGAAGTAAAAAGAGAAGTCCTCACGCTCGAACCTGAAAATATAACGAGTGTTGGACCTTAACTTAGATCTTAACTTCGTGTCTTGTAAAACATGATAAAGAAAGTAAAAAAATAAATATTTAATTCATAAATAGTACAGTTTTCATCTTTTTATATCGGAATGTTATTAAGTAGGGATCGGCAATATGATGATATAATATTACATCGTGATCTAATACGCCACGATATGTGATGCCTCTCTAAAAATATTTTTTAGAACATTTTTCTTTTTTTTTTTTTTATATCAGTTACAAACCTTAAATCAGCTTAGTTAATGGTAAAACATTTGTGCTGGATATTTACAATTCTACAAATTTTATGGTTAATTAATTTTAGAATTTATTATGTTTAATAATTATAATTATAATAATTATTATTTATTTTTTATTTCAGAAAATAAAGAATTCAGCAAAAAACAATCAATATATATATAAATATAACATATATATTTATTACCTAATTATTGTGATGCACATCGGTGTTATATGGTGAAATATTTTTGCACACCGTTGGTGTATTGTGAAACAATTTAGACACATAAAACAAGTAAAAACTTACCACGAATATCATTTTAGCTTAAATGCATAATCATCTAGAAATTTAATATAATGTGTGCGAATACATCTGATATGAAACTGATAATATATCGAGTTTAAAATATTCTGCATTAACGAAGAGCCTTCTTTAACCTGGTGTCTGCAATCTTGTGGTATAGAAATTTGTTATTATTATTCAATTAAATTAATTATTAAAATAAATTATTATTAATAAACATAATTATTATATTTAAAAAAAAATATTTAAATAATATATTTATTTATATTTAAATAATACATTTATTACATTAAAAAACAAACAAAAATTAAAAAGAAAATCTTGGAAATATTTTTTTCCAAAAATTATTTCTGAAATTTATCTAAAGTGTTATTTTACTGCTTTCTAAAAATAAACATTTGCACCGTTTCTGCCTACAGGAAGTATGTCACTGTTTGGAGACGTTGGGCTCTCGAGGGCAGTGTTTTGAAATCTTACAAAATGCCATCATCAAGAACCTGGTGAGTGTAATGCTGTGCATCATGGGTATAAAAATAACTCAGAACACTGTATGAATGGAATTGACAGATTGTCCCTGTATGTACATCCAGTGTGGCTTGGTGGTGGTGCCGGACTGCATGTGTGCTGCCCTGCTGAGGTGTATTCCACGCTTGCTGGATCACAGCCTCCTGCCCAACGACACACTCCTGCACTTCCTGGCTGACTGTTGTCTGAGCATGCTCAGTCTGCTGCTGCAACTGGAGCAAAGTGCTCGCAAGAGGTACAGACACACACACACACTTGTGCATGTGATGTACATTTACTACAACCATTATTATAATCTCAAAATAAAAAGAAGTGGCTTGTTGTGCCAGTGTAACATAAATCACAGACACAAATCTATTGGAAAAATCCTGACTCCTGGAGAATTAACTTCATTGTGAGTAACGCCAGATAATAATAAAAACTCACTATTCCAAATGGAAAAAAGAAAAGGAAACTTTGCCTTAACAAAAACAAGAGAAAAAGAAGAAGAAAATGCACCCCTACAGTGTCCATCCAGCTACAAAGGGCGCAATTATCTGGTGTTTATAGAGTGCAACTCTCTGATGACTCACGTCTATAGTTATAAAGTTAAAGATAGCTTATAAAGTGTTAACATATGTCAAGTACAGGTGTGCGTGTAGCTTATATACGCAATTTAATGCAGCCACATTGGGTGGGTGGGGGGTGGGGGGGTCTGGGGGGGGGCACCAACTGGCAGTCACCAAACAGGAAGTGACTTCATTGATCTGCTTTTACGTATCGACCACAGTGTTGGAAGATTAGTAAACAAGCTGTGATGTTACTATTTACACACTTTGTATATTCTGCACACCTTCCATTAACTACCTCAAAATATAGTGTATGAATAGATACGCACACACATCCATATACAGTAATACCTCACACATCCGCGAGGTTACGTTCCAGGACCCATCGCGAATGACGAGGTTTCGAGGATGTGCGGTCACTAAAAATGCTAATACTGTACTGTAAATGCTTATTTTTAGTGTTTAAACCCTAAACAGTATCGCCTGTAGAGAACAGTATCGCCTGTATAAAAACCAAGGGAAAAATCACTGAGATCACTGATTCACAGAATATAAGCGCGTGTTGAACCGAGTACAAGGTGCGGGGAGATGAACCCCGACATCACGCACACATAGCATCGTAGCTACCAGCCAATCAGCAGCTAGGTAAAACTGTTAATGCTCTGTGATTGGCTACTTCGCCAAGAGCTATTGTTAATGGCTGTACATGATATCGGTGACGTTCGATATCATTAAGATAACATTTATGTTACAAAATTAATAAACAAAATTTTGCATCAAAAAGCACAAAATTAGCCGTAAACAGTTTTGCAGGATCTTGCGAGGATTTCGCGGGTCTGCGAAAAATTTGCGGATGCAAATCAGTTAGGTTCCAGTGAAAATTTCACAGATCAGTGAAGTGTGAGGCCACGCCCCCTAAGAGTGCTTGTTTTTATTAGAGTCTTTCTGTATTAAAGTAAGATGTGTATCGTATGCATGGAATGTTAAGATACGCCCATCACATATGAATTAACCCCAGCAACAGGAAAACTTTAAACTTTATTATTTTTATTCTACGTTTCTGTAAAGCTGCCTTGAGAAAAAAAGTCCATTGTTAAAAGCACTACAGAAATACAGTGGAACCTCAGCATACGAACGCCCTCTCTTATGAATGTTCGCCTTAAGAATTTAAATTTTATCCGAAGCATTTTTGGCATCCGAACCGAACCCCAGAAATTGTGCGTACTTCCGGGAGCCGTTCGAAACTTGTTTGCGTCAGTGGAAAGCCATGCAGAGCCAACCGAAGGGAGCTTACGGATTCTACAGAATCAACCCACCATACCAGTGTTGCCTTTGGCATGTCTTCATAAGCTACCTGGATTTTTCAGGTGTTTCTTCATTGACAGATTGGTGGCGTGGGTGGTCTGTTCTATTTTTAGCCCAAGCTTGGTGGCACGACTTCCTGTCAGGACCCTTGACATGGAATGCTTGGCTTACAGTTTTTTATTTTTGGGTGGCTGGAACGGATTATCTGCATTTACGTAATTTCTTATGGGAAAATTTGTTTTGCATTACCTTAAGAACTCTCCTCCAGAACCAATTAAATTCGTATCCTGAGGTTCCACTGTAAACTGAATTGAAAAAATTGAACACACTGCTCAGGGTCAGTGGTGGCTTGAGTCTTTCAAGCCCCAGTACTGTCAAGCTGCCACTGTTGCACCCTTGAGCAAGGCACTTAACCCTTTCTCCACTCCAAAGGCGCTTTATCATGGCTGACCCTCTGCTCTGACCACAAAACTGTAATATGCAATGAAAATAATTTCACTGTGCTGTAATGTAAAACTAAAAGCTTTTTGAATATTTTGATTCACTCGTCTGTCTGCTCCACAGGGACGCAGTATGGGAGGCGTGTTTTGCAGCGCTGAGCACAGTACCACGTCTTTTGCGACTGGTTCTGCAGTCCCTCCGTGTGTGTGACCTGTGTGAGGAGGAGCTTCCCCTGCTGGCTCAGATCCTCTCACTGCTCCTGCAACACACACAGCTCCGCAATCAGGTAGCCGCCAACGGCGCCTTGCTGCAGACCATCATCCAGGACCTGACGGTAAAAACCTGGCCACCACACACTCAAACCCTGTTCTGTGCATGAAACATCTAACATGCAGAGTTTCTTGATTTCCTGCTTGAAGGTTGAAATGCTGGTTAAAAATAGAGGCCATGTTGTGGAGAATAAACAAAGAATGGTTTAGATTGGATACTTGGATACTCTCAGTACCAGTCGTAGTTTGATCCTAAGTTAGCTAGCTTGGTGTACAATTTCAGTTGCACCACATGACACTTTAAGGGACTAGAAATATGCATGAAGTGATTGTAGGTCAAAACTGAGTGATATTTCATCACCATCACCATCCAATCTCCAGAAACACCTTTCAACAGAAACAGGAAGTACTACATCCCAGACTGAGAAGCTGTTTGCTTCAGTAAAATGCGACAAACATTATTAGCATTCTGCTAAGGAACCAATGTAATGAAAAATAAAGTACAGAATGACAAAATAAAATACGGTATAGCATTAAATTACCTGTAATATTTCAGTAGCTTTCCATTAATCTCAATCGCACTTTAAATCGCTGTAACGTGTCATTCTGAGAGGAAACCCATGTCTGTTGACATGAATGGAGCACGATGATTCACAGAAATCATATTGCAAGGTTGCAGTTTGTCTGTAAAGATCATTGTTTATTCTGTTCACTGGACATTTTGTACAGATGAGCGAGTAGTTTAGTTTACAGCAGACGTTAAAGCTACTCGGGTGTATGTTGTAACTTTAAGCTTCTGGTAAATCTATGTGAATAGGTGCAAAAACTTGAGCATTGCAGCCATTTATGTTCGAAATCTGGGATTTAGATTACATTCTACTGGTCCATCTGACATTATCCATACCTCAGAGACTACATGCAGTTTTAAATGCAATACACACTCTCTGGTCACCTGACCATCACACTCAAACACTCTTGTTGAACATCCGTGTAGTTCCCTATTATTATTATTATTTTTATTATTATTTTAACCTTCACTCTTGAGGTTTTCCACTAGAAACTGAATCGTGGCTATGGGGATTTTTGTTCATTCAGCCACAAGAGTTTTAGTGAAGTCAGGCAGTGATGCTTGGCAAGAACATCTTATCACTATTTCGTTTTTATTCTCCAAGTTTGAGTGAATTTTTTTTTTTTATTAACAAGCAACAAGTCACTCAGTTAGTCTGTGTGGCGACCGTTCTTCTTGTCGCTTGTCAATTTTATATATAATAGTTATTTATAGCTAACTAGTTCAAGTTAGGATTGAACCTGTGGAATTTCTTCGAGCTAATTGTTTGGATCTGTTGCTTTACTGTGTAACTAATTTGCACAGAGAAAATCTGTGTCTCTGCTGAAATCGTAGCTTTGTGTTGTGCACATGCACAGAAAATGAACGAAATGTAGGTTCAGGCATCAAAACGTGAATGTAATTCACTTGTTGCTCTGTGTGTGTGTTTTGACAGCGCTACCACAGCGGTGAGACTCGAGAGCAGTGGCTAACGGACCTCCTGTACTGCTACAGTGTGACGCTTTCGAGTCACCGTGCCAACATGGCCATGAGGGATATCTATTAACCTCCTAAGCCTAAGCTCCATCTTCACTCTGCTTTCCTCTCAGCCTCTTCGTCTTTCCGTGTTTACAAATGTCGCTTTTTATAGTCCACGAGGAAAAAAAAATAAACATGTTGGGATAATTAATGAATCAAAGTGCTCTTGATTTCTTTCTGTTTATTAGCACAACAATAAAATCATGTTTACACATACTGGATACAATAGAGATACACGGGGAAAGTGCTAATGATGCCTGCTTAGCAACCACTCGACAACCGACGTACCATGAGTTCTTCATTAATGATGATCAGAAGTCTTCAAACTCTGCAATGATTCGGTAAAAAAAATCCGGTAATTGCTACAAGAAGACTACTGAATTTTGTTTACGACCGAATGGAAACATCAAAACTATTTGGAAATTGATAACTCGGAGAATCGGGCACATCTGTTAGCGGGGAATTCAGCCTGTGGCTGCAGTCTGACATTGCAGGCCTTTCATTTACTCCTGTAATTAACGCATTTCTCAGCTTAACCCTAAAGCCCCGGAGGTCTTTGTGGTGGAAGCCTAAAGTTAAAACACTGGCAGCTGCTGTGCAGCACGACGTACAAAAACGTGCATGGTGAGACATCTTTCAGCATTCCGACGACGGTGAAATGTCAAAAGTTATAAAAAGATTTTACAAAGGATCACACAAAAGCTGTAGAATAAATAATGGCAATTGATACAAACATGAATGCATAGCTGGAGTATACATTCTACTCTATCTACAGTTTATTTAGAATATATAATACATGCATACGGAAAGGAGACAAATTAAAGCAAATAATATTAATAAGGTGTCGGGCCACTGCAGGTTTCTGCTATAGATTGTATCTGGACAGTGTCGATTAGTGTTTTAATAATGATGATAAGACAGATGCCCTTAACCAGAGTGACTTGGATTTATCTTATGTATATGATCGGGCAGTTTGAGGGTCGGGGGCCCAGGAGAGTCAGCTTGGTGGCTCTGGGATAGTAGTCCAGCAACTTAACCACTGAGCTGCCACTGCCCCTTAATCTTTAAATGCTCGGTTAGTATGGGTTTTGCATGTTCTCCCCGTACTTTGGGTGTTAAACATCACTGCAGAATTTCCCATAAGTGTTTCAAGGTGAAGGTCCTCCATCCATTTTCTGTACTGCAGTGCCTGGAGTCTATCCCAGGGAGTCTAAGCACAGGGAAGGGGACATGCTAAACAGGGTGCCAGCCGATCACAGGGCACAATCACACACACACACACCTATTTACACACTGCAGACAATTTATAGATATCAGTCAGCCAACAATGCATGTCTTTGGACTGGAGGAGGAAACCTGGAGGAAATACCTGAAGCACGGGAAGAACATGCAAACTCCACCCTCACCATTTAGACAATTAAAGGCCTTGTTGAAGGACTCAACAGAGGCAGCTTGGTAAATTTCTGTTCCTCATTCACTGAGCTCTCATGCCCTGTGGATGGGGCGGAGTCACTGAGGATGAGACCACGCCTATCAGAATCAAAACATTTGACCATAGGATAAAGTTGTTTAGTCAGAAGAGCTTTGTATTGCAGGTAATGTCCCTCTCAGCAAAGTATTCCACCTGATTTAAACCAAACCCTCATTGACCCTTTCTGGACTATAAGGCTATAATGAAACGACTCGGCTGCTAAATGTCTCCCACACCATAACAAAACCACTGCTTTTTCCTTTAATTTGTCCCCTTTCTGTATATAGAAGTATCAGTCACATGACACATCCTAAAGCTATATTCACACAAACAACAATTTTATCGCTGTAAGTCCCAGGGGGCGTTCCTAATACTGGTTGCCATAGTAATAACGATATAAAGAAATAGAAATATATCAGTGGGTGGTGCATCCTGCATTCCACTTGACGACAAATCAGTCTTCTCGCTGCTAAAATGAAACATTCTGGAGGGAGATTTGGTTTTTGTGTATAAAATTTCAGCAGTGTAGATCTGCATCATATCATACAAGCAGTGTGTGATTTTTGTCACGGACCACGCGCTCTCTAATGTCTTCGCTCTCATTGGTAGCTGCACTAAGTTTAAGTCAAATCGTTGGACACGCCCAACAACGGTTACTGATGCTCACGTAACCGGTAGCTCTTTGTCATCGCGAGTCGCTGTGTGTGTGAACGCAGCATTACAGTTTGAACATAGAAACAAAACAAAGCATCTTGTAAGACAAAGAATACTTGTTTTGGTAAAAATCTTGCATCATGTTAGCACTCTTATGCAGACAGCCTTGTTATGTCAGGTGTATGCCACCTATATGACAGGTGCATAAGCGGTTGATGGCAGTATAAAAGGTCATCTCATGCATATGTTGTGTTTGAGGGTTTAAACTTTGACCTATATGGATGGCATAATATCCTGGTGTCTTTTAGGTTCCTGGACCGCATCAGTTTCCAGACTGAAAATATATAAATAAGCAGACGACTGTGTGTGTGTCAGTTTCTCGCTCAATGAAGCAGCTTAGCGTCTAGGGTTCGGTCATCGGGTTAAGAGTGTGTGCTGAGGTGGTGTCAGTCCTTGGTTCTGCTCTGGCTGCTGGCGCTCTGAGGACGCAGGTGATAAGAGTACTGCTTTGCTTGATTCAGAGAGTCCAGCAAGTGCACACACTCCACACCGCTCACTGAGGAAACACACACATGCAACATATGTAAACACAGAACATGGCCATTTCAATCCTGTTACAGATCAAATCTAAGAGCTTCCCTCTCACAAATAAAAAGTGACCAATCTTTTCCTTGTCGCTTTTCTGGTACCATCTTTGTACCGTGAATATTCAGGACATGAATAGAGTATATTGAAAGATATTCTAAGGTACATAGCTGTTGTACTTTTAAAGCTTTACTGTATTTAAGTAAATTACATCACATCACATCACATCACATACACATTCACATTTCTGGCATTTGGCAGACGCTTTTATCCAGAGCGATGTACAAGAGTGCTTTGAAATCTCTATCAATGAATACGTTAACACTGATTCAACAGGTCACAGACATCAGGCTAAACACTTAGCAACATCAGTGTTTTGAATCTGATGCGTTCAGCTACCAGAAGCCAGTGGAGGGAACGCAGCAGTGGGGTGGTGTGGGAGAACTTGAAAACAAGTCATGTGGCTACATTTTGGATTATTTACAGTGGACCAATTGCATTTAGAGGAAGACCTGCCAGTAGAGAGCTGCAGTAGTCCAGTCTTGAAATGACCAGAGACTGAACAAGCACTTGAGTAGCCTGTGTGGATAAAAATGGTCGAATGTTTCTGATGTTGTACAGAAGAAACCGACATGAGCGTGTCACATGGGAGGAAAAGGACAGTTTATTGTCCATGGTTACCCTAAGGTTGCAA